>NC_053490.1:371547388-371847388 GCF_905171775.1 Rana temporaria | reverse complement strand
GATACTAATAGTGAACGCCAGTCATTCTGGGAGACTGAGCAGAAACAACGGAGGTACTGCTCCAAGGTCTGGTTAGTTCTTTCCGTTTGGCCGTTGCTTTGCGGATGATAGGCCGAGGACAGACAAATCTTCACTTCCAGGGACTTACACAGTTCCCTCCAGAACTTGGAAGTGAACTGTGTACCCCTATCGGATACGATACTCTTGGGGACTCCGTGAAGTCTAACGACCTCTTTAAAAAAAAATGTTGCCGTATCGGAAGCTGAGGGCGTGCCAACCATGGGCAAAAAATGTGCCATTTTTGACAACCGGTCAACCACGACTAGAATCGTGGTGAACCCTTCAGAGGGTGGTAGGTCAACGATAAAGTCCATTGAGATGTCTGCCCATGGACGTTCCGGAATGGGCAGTGGCTTGAGAAGACCCCAGGCCCTGGTGTTAGGACCCTTGTTGCGTTGGCAACGGACACAGGAGGCCACATAGGTTTTGCAGTCACGCCGCCACTTAGGCCACCAGAAGGATCGAGCAATTAGTTTGGAGGTCTTACGTGTTCCAAAATGGCCTGCCATCTTGAGGTCATGGTGTAGCTGTCTTACTTCCCTTGGCACGGAGATCTTATCTCGAGACCACCACAAATCTTCCCGTTTTACAAGTGAAGAGGTTTCCGGATCTGTACATTGGCGAGATGCCAATTTAAGAGAATTGAGGAAGTCTGATTGAGCGATCAGAAAAAAGTTTTGAGGGTTCAGGATAGTGCTGGGTTCTGAAGTATCCGGTGTTTCCGGGAACATTCTTGAAAGAGCATCGGCTTTACCGTTTTTTGAACCGGGTCTATAGGTTATGTGGAAGTTAAACCGCGTGAAAAAGAGGGCCCAGCGAGCCTGCCTGGGTCTTAGACGCTTAGCGGAACGCAAATGCTCTAAGTTTTTGTGGTCTGTAAAAATTATGATAGGGTGAATAGCTCCTTCCAGTAAGTACCGCCATTCCTCCAATGCGAATTTGATAGCAAGCAACTCCCTATCCCCAACATCATAGTTCTTTTCCGGCGGAGTAAGTTTCCGGGAGGCGTAAGCAACTGGGTGCAAGAGGGATTTTGGCCCCTGTCTCTGAGATAAAACAGCACCAGTGGCGGACTCTGAAGCGTCAACTTCCAGGATGAATGGGAGTGTTGGATCTGGGTGATGTAAAACGGGTGCCGAAGAGAATACTGACTTAAGCTTAATGAAGGCTTCCTGAGCTTCCCGTGACCAATGGAACCGATTCACTTGACCTGTAAGCTTGGTGATGGGGGAGACAATGGAGGAGAACCCCACAATGAACCTTCTATAGAAATTGGCGAAGCCAATAAAACGTTGGACACCTTTTCTATCTGTAGGAGCCGGCCATTCCTGAATTGCCTTGACCTTTTGGGGGTCCATGGCAACCCCATCAGTGGATATAAGGAAACCTAGGAATTGTATTGAAGTCTTCTCGAACTCGCATTTCTCTGCTTTGAGATATAATTTGTGTTGTCTGAGGATCATAAGTACTTTTTTAACGTGGTTCCGGTGTAATTCTAGCGTAGCTGAAAAGATCAAGATGTCATCTAGGTAGACAACAAGGAAGTCGTCCAGGTACTGACGAAAGATGTCATTGACTAAATGTTGGAAAGTGGCCGGGGCGTTACAAAGCCCGAAAGGCATCACTAAGTATTCAAAATGTCCGAATCTAGATCTGAACGCTGTCTTCCACTCGTCCCCTTCCCTGATCCGGACAAGATTGTAAGCTCCTCTGAGGTCGAGTTTTGAGAAGATGCGGGCCGAGCGGAAACGCTGGAACAGCTCTGGGATGAGTGGTAAGGGATACCGGTTTTTAATGGTGACCTTATTGAGCTCCCTATAGTCTATACAAGGTCGGAGTGAGCCATCCTTCTTCTCGACGAAGAAAATCCCAGCCCCAGCGGGGGAAGAGGAGGGGCAAATAATTTTTTTCTCTAAATTCTCGTCGATGTAGGCCTTGAGGGCCTTTAATTCAGTTTCTGAAAGGGGAAAATTACGGCCGAAGGGAATCTCAGAGCCTGGCAGGAGATCAATAGGGCAGTCATACGGCCGATGTGGGGGTAAACAATCTGCTTCTTGTTTATCAAAAATGTCTTTGTACCCCAAGTAGGCAGGAGGGACGTGTAGAAGGTTTTCCGGTGGGCTAATGAGGGTGGAGCAAGAATCAGGAGGAGGTAGCAGGCAATGCTGAAGGCAAAAAGAAGATGTGAAACTGATGTCTCTGGTGAGCCAATTGATACATGGTTGATGGAGCTGAAGCCAAGGGAGTCCCAGAATGATGGGGAACATGGGAGATGGGATGAGGTCCAACCGAAGATGTTCTTGATGGCCAAGATCAGAGATGACGTGCAGGGGAAGTGTTTCATGTGTAACCAATCCAGAACGGGGAAGTGACCCATCCGCTAGGTGGACTTGAAGGTGAGTATCTTTAGTGCGGTGAGGGATGTGCAGCTTTTGGGCCAGGGCCAAGTCCAGGAAGCTGCTGCATGCTCCCGAGTCAATGATCGCCGGTAGGCGGGTTGCCCCTTTCCGGAAGCTGCAGGGAAAGGAAAAGCACAACGTAAGTCTGTGATAGATGCGAGACATGGTAATTGAGGGTTGGTGCAGGTTTCAACTTACAGGGTCTCACCGGACAGGTGCGCAAAAAGTGGCCGTCCCCACCGCAATAAAGGCAAAGGTTGGCTCGACGCCTGCGTAGTCTTTCTTCCGGAGTGAGGGGCGGACGTACTAAGCCAAGCTGCATAGGCTCTGGATCAGGTAATGAAGAAGTTGGTGAAACCGAAGGAGGTGTGGGCACCGAAGGCAGACGTGGCGGAGCCCAGCTGAGACGGTTGGACTGGAAACGTTCAGAACGCCTCTCTCGTAGGCGTCGGTCCAACTGGGTGGCGGACTGGATCAGACCCTCCAGAGTAGCAGGGGTTTCAGAACGTGCCAGTTCATCTTTTAGGGCTTCGGAGAGACCCTGGCGATATTGGTACTTTAGGGCCAACTCGTTCCACCCAGTATCGGCCGACCACTTCCTGAACTCGGCGGTGTAATCCTCCACTGGGCGTCTACCCTGGTTCAGATTATGGAGGGTGGATTCAGCAGTGGATGAACGCAGGGGATCGTCATAGAGCTTGGCCATGTGAATAAAAAACTTGTCAATAGTGTCCAAAGCGGGACTCCTCTGCTCCATTAGACGATGGGCCCAGGCCTGGGGTTCATCCGAGAGGAGGGAGATGACAAATCCCATTTTCACCGCCTCAGAGCAAAAAGTCCTGGGCTGTAAACCAAAATAAAGGGTGCAGGCGTTTTTGAAAGCTTTGAACTTCCTACGGTCACCCGAGAAGCGTTCAGGAGTGGGTACTCGGGGTTCCGGGTTCGTGGTCATAACTGCTGGGGTTAATGCGGCCTGAGGAGCGGGAAGTCCAGTAAGAGGGGCTGCAGGTACAGCAGATGGCCCAGGTGGGATGGCAAGTTGTTGTAGGCGGCCATCCATCTGGAGATAGCCTTCTTGAAGTTTTTGCACAGCGTCCGTCAAGGCGGAGACCTGCTGGCACAAGGTCTCAAAAGGTGAGCGCGCCCGGTCGGTCTCAGACATCTGGCTGGTTTGTACTATCAGGACACGTACTTACCGAGACCGAGATGCTGCAGACGGCTCACCTTTGCGAACTGGCGCTAACCTTCCTCCGAGGGTGGAAACAGAGAGAGGGAAGCACCAGAAGGCACCGGCACCGGAGGGTAGCTGGGTAGTAGCCGAGGTGAAGATCACAAGTGTGGGATCCGGAACCACAGGATACGTTAGAAGCCGGAAGCCAATGCGAAGTCAATCAGGAGCAGGAATAAGGAAGTCCAAGAAGCAAGCCAGGTTCAGGGAATGGAGACAGCAGCAAGTTCGAGATTCAAGCCGGGATCAGGGTTCACAGAGAGAAGCGAGTCCAAAGTCCAGAGCCGGGGTCAGGGGTAAGAGAAGGCAGCAATCCGATAAACGAGCCGAGGTCAGGTATCTAGTCAAGCAATCAGGTAATCCAGGTCAAGAGGTTAGTTCAAGGGATAAAGCACATACAGGAACTGATGGCAAACCAGCAATTAGCAAAGGGGAAGGGGCTGGCTTAAATAGGCCGCACTGGCCACTGATTGGTCCACAGAAGTACAGGTTCAGGACCAGGTTCCAACGGACAGCACACAGAATAGCACTGAGCAGTGGCTCAGAGAAAAAAGAGCTGGACCTGCAATGGAGAGATCCTGGGTTCGATTCCACCCAGGACCAACTGGGGAAAGAGACCGTGGAAGGTCTGCGCCCTGACACTGATTGGTTTCTATGCAAAGCTGCACCAGATTTTGCACTCTCCAGTTTTAGTAAATCAACCCCTTTGTGTCCAATAATCCAATGACTAGCAAAGCTTTATAGGTTCCAAAAGCTGGTGCTGGATTGGTGCTCAATCTATACAAATCTTGTTGACTCCAAAACAGCCCGATGTTCAGGCATGAATTGAAAATCTGGCACTGGGGTTGGCAACCACTCTGGTAAGACTGTACCAATTTCTAGTTTTGTCATGTAACAATAACTTCCTCAGAGTCACAAACTTTGGTGCTAAATTTAAGAATATTTATTGCAGTGTAATGATAAAAGATTGAACACTGCTGCATTTTATGCTTTGGTCTAAGGTTTTTGGTGTACAAGAAGACTAAGTAAAACGGTGGTTTCTCAAAATGACAGCATAGCATTATGAAACTGTACCTTCTGAATAGGCTCTTTGGTCGTAGAAGTGGTTCTGAGGTCTCAGCCCTAGGTTTGAACATAGTCGGAAGTCAGTGAAGAAATCTAGAATGAAGGCAGAGAATGTTACTCATCTGTGACAAGAATACATTGTAAGAAGCAATGGAATGGGGGTTGGGTGGTTCAAGACTTACAGTTTCTATTTTATGTTTTAAGACCAATTTTCGAGGTATCTATGCAGGCATCTGCTGTTGCACCAATAAAAATAGTGGTATGAGCCTACAACGAAGACAAATAATGTGGTTTGTTTGAGAGAAAGAAATGACTTAGGAATAAGTTTGGGGGTTTCCTAGCCTCTTGCTTTTCCCTTTTTCATTAATAAAAGTAAAAATAAGCGGATGGCGTGATACAAAACTTGCACTATCTGTGTGGATGAAGGCTAATTCAACAGTTGGGCCTTTCTGCATTATTCAGCAAACCTGTCTACTCAGGCCCCATACACACGAGAGGATTTATCCGCGGATACGGTCCAGCGGACCGTATCCGCGGATAAATCCTCTCGAGGATTTCAGCAGATTTCTATGCGATGGCGTGTACACACCATCGCATTGAAATCCGCGCCGAAATCCTCTGGCGATGACGTGTCGCGCCGTCGCCGCGATTATGACGCGGCGACGGGCGCGACGCTGTCATATAAGGAATTCCACGCATGCGTCAAATCATTACGACGCGTGCGGGGAATCCCTTTGGACGGATGGATCCGGTGAGTCTGTACAGACGAGCGGATCCATCCGTTGGGATGGACTTCAGCAGATGGATTTGTTGAGCATGTCAGCAAATATTCATCTGCTGGAAATCCATCCCAGGGGAGATTTATCCGCGGATAAATATCCGCCGGAGTGTACACACCATAGAATCTATCCGCTGAAACCCATTCGATGGGATTTATCTGCGGATAGATTCTATGGTGTGTACGGGGCCTAAGGCACGTGAACAACAGATATTTAGCTCTTGTGCATGAGATCTCTAGGTTTTTATGTGCGAGCGAAAGGCACAGGAGCACCATCCAGCTCCACTGCCAGCAGTCTGTAAAACTCCAGAGAGAGGCTGAAAGGCGATGCAGCTGTATGGGCCATCGAATGGTACTAATGTCTTGGGTAGTATTTGCACAGGGATAAATGTCCAGAACACAGACTTCCTGCGCTCTGGGCATTCATCCCTGCACACTACCTTAAATGTTAGTACCACTGACCCCCTCCAATTGCAGCAGCTTTCAATCTCTCATAGAATTTTACAGTCGATGTGCCTGTTCCGCCAGAATTTTATACACAGGGGCTAACCACCCAGTGTGCATGAGACCTTAGTAGACAGGATGGCTAGCTAATCTTCAAACCTCATTTTTTCTTTGTTTCAATAGATTATTGTTGAAATAGATTTTCAACAACAATACATGTGAATGCAAATCATAGGTAGAAGCAAAGCATAGGTAAAAGCAGAGGTATAAAGCTTTGTGTGACATACAAAGAAGATCCAATGTTAGGGCAGATATAATAGACGGTATAATTTTAAATTTGGAGACCGCAATAGCTAGGACCCTCTTTCTACACCTTGTACATTGCTTACAAGCTGTCTTGATCACTGAGAGAGAAAGGTAGGTTATTCGGGAAAAGACAAGAAGGAAAGAAGGGAAGAGGTTGAGGAAAAAGAACAAGGTTGGGGTCAAAGAAATGAAGGAACAAGACCAGTCGGCGTGCCACCATTCTCAAAACCATTTACCCTAAGCTGAGTAAGTTAGATGGTCTACAGAAAATCATCAAACCTTATAAATGTCTTTGGTCATGAAGTACACTGCCAGTTTTTCATACACTAAAAAGCATGCTTTTGCTGGACTTGTGCAACTGTTGGGGTGCCAGACCACCAGGTTTGGCAAGAGTTTGTATTAACAGTGCATGCCATTGGTTTGAGGTTAAGTAGGGCTCCATATGGATTCTTAGGGATGTTTTGGCCCAATACAGTGTATAATAATTGATAAACTCTAGTCCAGAAACTTTCAATCCTGGGACACTCCCACCATATATTAGCTACCCACTGCTCAAAACCCACCACAACAGAGGTCTGAGGTTCTCTGTTTGAACCTATTATGTTAATGAAAATATGGAAAAGAAAGCATGCAAAAATGTGAAAATAACATTAAAAAAATGACATCAAAATGTATGCCTACCCAAAAAATATACTATGCTTTCCCCTTAACACAGAAATTTACAGTCGCTTGACATAGTATTCATACCCCTTGAAATTTTCTACATTTTGTCCTGTTACAGCCAAAAACTAAAATGTATTTTATTGGGATTTTATGTGATAGACCAACACAAAGTGGCACATAATTGTGAAGTGAAAGAAAATAAATGATTTTCAATTTCTTTTTACAAATAAATATCTGAAAAGTGTGGTGTGCATTTGTATTCAAACCCCTTTAATCTGACAGCCCTAACTAAAATCTAGTGGAACCAATTGCCTTCAGAAGTCATCTAATTAGTAAATAGAGTCCACCTGTGTATAATTTAATCTCAGTATAAATACAGCTGTTCTGCAAAGCCCTCTGAGATTTGTTAGAGAACCTTAGTGAACAAAGGGATAAAGTTGTGGAGAAGTTTAAAGCAGGGTTCGGTTATAAAAAAAATATCCCAAGTTTTGAACATCTCACGGAGCACTGTTCAATCCATCATCTGAAAATGGAAAGAGTATGGCATAACTGCAAACGTACCAAGACATGGCTGTCCACCTAAACTGACAGGCCAGGCAAAGAGAGCATTAATCAGAGAAGCAGACAAGAGGCCCATGGTAACTCTGGAGGAGCTGCAAAGATCCACAGCTCAGGACAACTGGACACAGGACAACTGTTAGTTATGCACCATGTTGTAGGGTTGCTTTTCTTTAGCAGGGACAGGGAAGCTGATCGGAGTTAATGGGAAGATGGATGGAGAAAAATACAAGGCAATCTTAGGAGAAAACCTGTTATGCCGCGCACAAACGGTCGGACATTCCGACATCAAAACCGTGGATTTTTTTTACAACGGATGTCTGCTCAAACTTGTCTTGCGTACACACGGTCACACAAATGTTGTCGGAAATTCCGATCGCCAAGAACGCGCTAACGTACAATACTACGACGAGCCGAGAAAAATTAAGTTCAATGATTCCGAGCATGCGACTAATTGATTCCAAGCATGCGTAGGATTTGTGTGCGTTGAATTGCCTACACACAATCGGAATTTCCGACAAGAACTTTTGTTGTCGGAAAATTTGAGAACCAGCTCTCAAACATTTGTTGTTGGAAATTCCGACAGCAAATGTCCGATGGAGCATACACACGGTCTGATTTTCCGACAACAAGCATCGAACATTTGTTGTCAGAATGTACGATCCTGTGTACGCGGCATAAGAGTCTGCAAAGGACTTGAGACTGGGGTGAAGGTTCACCTTCCAGAAGGACAAGACCCTAAACATACAGCCAGAGCTACAATGGAATGGTTTAGATCAAAGCATATTCATGTGTTAGAATGGCCCAGTAAAAGTCCAGACCTAAATCCCATTGAGAATCTGTGGCAAGACTTGGAAATTGCTGTTCACAGGCGCTCTCCATCCAATCTGACAGAGCATGAGCTATTTTGCAATGAAGAATGGGAAAAATATCGCTCTGTAGATGTGCAAAGCTGGTACAGACATACCCAAAAGACTTGCAGCTGTAATTGCAGCGGAAGGGGTTCTACAAAAAATTGACTCATGGGGCTGAATACAAATTCACTCCGCACTTTTCACATTATTATCTGTAAAAATTGTTTAAAACCATTTATCATTTTCTTTGCACTTCACAATTATGTGCCACTTTGTGTTGGTCTATCACATAAAATCCCAATAAAGTATATTTACATTTTTGATTGTAACATGATAAAATGTGGCAAATTTCAAGGGGTATGAATACTTTTTCAAGGCACTGAATTGTTTAATTATGCAGTTTGTTTAATTCCAGCCTTACAATGCCCATTTTAACCTTGCATCAAAAGCAGGCATTTGCAAATTAATCAAACCTTATATACATTAACTATACATGCAACCAATTTTCATTTATCTTCACTCATTCAATTCAATGTAATACTATGACCTCAGTATTCAGATTCCATTTTGCCTTATTGTTTGCTATTTATTTAAAATGTAAAATCCTTTAATACTCACTTTGTTAGGTGCTGAATTGGAAGCTGCCTGTTGAAGCAGGGTCTAGGTGTGTCCAGTCATTTGGAAGTGTGCCTTGCAATCTTAATAAGAAAGTAAAAAAGAGACATGTTTTATTTCACATGACTATTTTATTCTTTAGAACAAGAAGTGTTTTGTGAAAGCATAACTTAATTAAATGCTCTCAGCTCTTGAATGAAGTGACAGATAAAAAGACCTGTAAATCTCATATATAAATGTACGTGACAGTTACAGAAACAAATTGAGAGTTTGTGAAAGCAAGAGTTACTGTATAAAAGCTAAAAGACTTCAGGGCACATTGTTCTTGCTACTCTGTTAAAAAAATTTACTTGGGAGTTTCTGGCAGCGGTTTTCTCTAAATAACATCTTGCTGTAATCTCATTAGTTAACGTACATTAGACCATTTTCATGAAGAAGCAGGAGAAGAGGTCCTTGTTTTGGTTTTAACCATAATAAAAAGAACTTCACTGAAATATAGTCTGGACATCAAATGTCCCAAAACCGCTTGTATCACAAACCCCTAGGGTTTAAAGTGAAGTTCCACCCATTTTTTTTATGTTTGTCTGTGCTGCATGCCCTAATCTCATAGTGTTCAGAATAGACAATTTTTATTTATTTTGTTGCTTGTAAATACCTTTATTTTGTAGTTCTTCATTACTTCCTCCTCCTTATTAGCCTAGGCTATTCGCAAGAGTTTCTGGGATAGGCATCATGTATCCCAGAAGTCTTTGCAAATAGTCTATTTGCATAGAGAAGGGGCGGCAACTTCCTCTGACACTCCTGTTGCTATGGAAACCTGACTGAAACCTATTACATCGCTTGTGCAGCACTGAGCATGTGCGAGATCTGCAAGGCTGAAATCCAGGAAGTCATACAGTCTGGCTTCATGATGCCCACACTTAAGATTATAAACTAACTAAATGCTCTAACAAAACGGACCTAACAACCTAACAAAACGGACCTTAGTTTACAGACTAACTTTACTTGACTACATTAAGCTTGTGTATTACAGGGGTATTTATATTTAAAAAGTGAATTGTGGGTGGAACTCCCCTTTAACAATACACAGAGGTGGCCATCTTTGTAGAAGCACAGGGCTTTGCTTTCTCATGTCAAACCACTGCCCCCCCCAATGACTGGTAATCTGGTGACTGATGGATGAAATATTCAAGAAGCAGCAAGGAATTTGTAGGAAGCACAGATCCACGTTTGCTTTCCACATTTGCTTTACAGGAGCACTGTAAGCAGTCTGTACTTACCTTCTACATTCTCCAATGCAATGCCAGCCCACCCCGGCAGCTCAGATAAGTACTACTTCCCAACTTTATGATGCCTGGTGACTGAGAAACTTATTGCTGGAGGTGGGGATCCTGCATAGCCTGTGCAAAATTAAACTTATTTAAAGTAAAAACATCTAAAATTTCAGAGTGCTCTGTCAACAGATTTGGGTGGCAGGAGAATGAGTAGATGGTAAGATATGATTGCTTTAGGTGCCTCATATAAGGCATACTTGTTATATTGCTCATGGGCAGAATCTTCTTTTGGAAAAAAAAAAAAAAAAGTGTTCTCAGATACTGACTTTCAGTTTTGTAAAGTCATTGAAGTCAAGTTTGCATTAGGTATCTTCTATTATGTGCAAATAGCAGAAACATGTAGAGACATTTCTACACTGCCATCTCACATAAATGCAAGGTAGACAAAGGAATTGTCAATGTTGAGACATAAATAAACACACGTACAAGACCCAACACTTCAGGTTAAGCAACACCCATGACAGTCATACAAAAGATAACTGCAGCCATTGCACAATTAACACCACAAACTTATTATATTCATCACCAAGAGGGGTATTTATAAAAAAAAACTTAGAACAGAAAACAGAAACAAATCTAGTCCATAATGACCAGTCTGATTTCATATGTCTCTCGAAAAAGAGGAGTCTAACTGGTCACTATGAGCAACAACCCTGCTGTTTCTGCTTTCTATTGTCTTTGTTTTTAACCCACAAAATACCCCAAATCCTTACCACTGCACGCTATCGGTGCCTTGGATAAACCCTTTAAAGGAGTCCTAGAGTATTTATGTCTATGATGAAATATATATCCATGGAATCCTAAACCCTTGATGTGGCATTCTTCTTTTCCTCCTGTATTTGCTCATAATAGATTTTCCCTAAAGGGTTACTTCACCTTTACTGAAAAACTGCCAATGTAGATGAAGGATGTCTGTAGATAAAAACAAACCGTGTAGCTTTGACTAAAATTGAATAATGCCCTTGCTATAGGTGTAGGCCATTTACATACCTCATGAAGCATGACTGGAATACTCCTGAGCCATCAGGGGGAAAAAGTGCATGTGAGGGGGTTTGAATCAGAGCAAGAGCTCACTCCTGTAATGGTGAAGGTGAGTAGTAATGAGTAGGCCTCACTAGGTAATGTCCTAACAGAGTCCTGGGAGTATTCTAGTCAGGCTTCATGAAGTATGTAAATGGCCTACACCTAGACTAATTTCTCTTTAGTTAGAGCGGCATGTTTTTTTTAAAATTTGTTTTCTATAAAACACTCCTTACATGGATAGGCAGTTTTTTCATAACGTTGAACTAGCCCTTTAAAGCGGATCTCCACCCTAAAGTGAAGTCGCGCTGATCGGCACCCTCCCCCCCTCCGGTGTCACATTTGACACCTTTCAGGGGGGAGGGGGGTGCAGATACCTGTCTACAGACACAATACGGGCAAAGGACGGGTTTTTTCCTGGCATCCCGTCCGTCCCACGTTGTATGCTGGAAACACTCGGCTCCCAGCACACAGCGGGAGCCAATCGGCGGGCGCAGCGCGACTCGCGCATGCGCCGTAGGGAACCGGGCAGTGAAGCCGGAGTGCTTCACTTCCTGTTTCCCTCACCGTGGATGGAGGGGGGAGCAGCAGGGTGACGAGCGATAGCTCGTCATCTGCTGCGGACGGCGCTGGACTCCAGGACAGGTAAGTGTCCTTGTATTAAAAGTCAGCAGCTGCAGTATTTGTAGCTGCTGGCTTTTAATATATTTTTTTAGTGGCACATCCGCTTTAAAGAAACTTTGTCCAGATGGCTGAATCCAACAACATGTTAGACCAACCATGGCATGTGTGAATAATATATCATTTAGTGACAACTTTGTGCAAAAAAAAATCAGTTTGTCATATTCCCGCAACTTGTGTCAAAATATAAAAGATTCCATGGACTCGACATCCCTCTCAGCAAATAGCTTGGGGTGTCTACTTTCCAAAATGGGGTCATTTGGGGGGGTTTTGTGCTATTTTGGCATTTTATGGCCTTCGAAACTGTGATTGGTAGTGAGGAGTGAAATCAAAAATTTACACCCTTAGAAAGCCTGGCGGTGATTGGTTTTTGGGGTCCCGTACACGGCTAGGCTCCCAAAAAGTCTCACACATGTGGTATCCCCGTACTCAGGAGAAGCAGCAGAATGTATTTTGGGGTGTAATTCCACATATGCCCATGGCATGTTTGAGCAATATATCATTTAGTGACAACTTTGCGCACAAAAAAAATAAATATTATTCCCGCAACTTGGGTCAAAATATAAAATATTTCATGGACTCGAGATGCCTCTCAGCAAATAGCTTGGGGTGTTTACTTTCCAAAATGGGGTCATTTGGGGGGGTTTTGAATTGTCCTGGCATTTTATGCATTTTATGCACAACATTTATGTCACCCACTCTTCTAACCACTTGAAGACATAGCTCTTTCTGACACTGTTTGTTTACATAAAAACATATTTTTTTTTTGCAAGAAAGTTAAGTTGAATCCCCAAACATTATATATTTTTTTTAAAGCAAAGGCCCTACAGAATAAAATGGTGGGTGTTGCATTTTTTTATTCCACACAGTATTTGCGCAGCGATTTTTCAAACGCATTTTTTCGGGAAAAAATACACTTTTTTTATTTTAAAGCACTAAAACACACTATATTGCCCAAATTATTGATGAAATAAAAAAGATGATCTTAGGCCGAGTACATAGATACCAAACAGGACATACTTTAATATTGCACACAAACGCGCAGTGGCGACAAACTACATACATTTTTAAAAGCCTTTAAAAGCCTTTACAGGTTATCACATTAGATTTACAGAGGAGGTCTACTGCTAAAATGACTGCCCTCTATCTGTCCTTTGCAGTGATACCTCACATGCATGGTGCAACTGCTGTTTACATATGCCTCCAGACCGTTGCTTGCGTTGGCTTTTGCGCAAGAGCGGGGGGGGGGGGGGACAGGGATGCTTTTTTTTTTATATTTATTTAGCTTTTTTTATTTTATTTGTAAATTGTTCCTTGGGGTCTATTAGACCCTAGATCTTTCCTCTGCCCTCAAAGCATCTGACCACACCAAGATCGGTGTAATAAAATGCTTTCCCAATTTCCCAACGACGCTGTTTATATCCGGGGGGGTGGGACATTCCCTCCCACTGAATGTAAAAGCAGTCTAGAGGCTAATTAGCCTATAGAACTGCTTTTACATGAAAGCCGACCGCTGGTTGAAAATATTGATACCAAGATGATACCTAAACCTGTAGGCATCATTCTGGTATAACCATTCAAAGTCCAGCAACATACCAGTACGTTGATGGTTCTTGTTTGGACATGTATTGTAATCTTTTTTTTATGCAGCCTGTTGGCTGAACGAAAAAAAGATTGATCGGTGGGTATGCCCACCATTAGAATACCTCCCTTCATCCACCCACTTCTAATGATGGTCATACATGCACCATTTATATATGCCGAAGCATGGGGGCATCCTCCCGCAAAAAAGTTATGCTGCGTACACACGGTCGGACTTTTCTATGCCGTGTACACATGGTCAGACTTTTCCATGGGAAAGCCTCCGTAGGAATGTCAACTGTATGTACGCGGTATTAGGAGCAAAATCGCTCCTCCGCCCCTAATGCCCCCATGCTTCGGCATATATGCTCTTTTTTTAACTGTGGTGGTGAAATCACCTCCTACAGCGTTGGAGTCGCGGCTTTATATATCGTGGGAGCAAACGCTGTTGCTGTCACGCTAAATAAATCCGCGCTGCAACTGAATGGCATACCTGCTAAGCAAATGATGGTTAACATTTAAACAAAGTAACATTATAGTATAACAGTAAGATCATACCATGACTGCAAAGCAAATACCAAAAAAAAAAAAACAGTCAAAAATAAAAAATTTTTTAACGCAACCTGTGTCTAAAATATATATATATGCCGAAGCATGGGGGCATCCTCCCGCAAAAAAGTTATGTCGCGTACACGCGGTCGGACTTTTCCACGGGCAAGCCTCCGTAGGAATGTCGACCGTATATACGCGGCATTAGGAGCAAAATCGCTCCTCCGCCCCTAATGCCCCATGCTTCGGCATATATGCTCTTTTTTTAACTGTGGTGGTGAAATCACCTCCTACAGCACTGGAGTCACGGCTTTATATATCGTGGGAGCAAACGCTGTTGCTGTCAAGAGAAATAAATCCGCGCAACAGCTGAATGGCGTACCTGAAAACAGTAAAGTAAATTACATACCTGAAAAGCAAGCATGAAAAAACATAACAACAATAAAACTTTGCAGAATAGAATACAGTAAAAAAGAGCAGAACAATAGAGAGAGAATAGAGAGGGAGAGAACAATAAAATGACAACTATTTTTTTTTTTGTGTTCTTTTTTTAACACTTTTTTTTGTAACTGTAACTGTTCAACTTTTCGGTTCCAGGTTTGGGTCTCTCAAAATGCGATGACATCTTGGGAGACCCTGTGTAAGTGTGCCTAGCCTGTGAAATGTTTTACCCTACGCTAATACTTCACTAGTGTGTGGAAGCGTTCAAAACATTCACCAATACAAAGACCAGGATCGGCAGGACAGCTGGGACAAAAATAACGGGTGTCACGCCTAAATCTGCGCTTGCTACAGACACGACATTTTCTTTGGGGGGGTTCGTTGGGTAGGGGTACTCTCGAGGGCATACGAAAAATGCCTCTCATGCAGTCGGCTTACTGCATTTGGTGGAGGATGATGAGGTGCAGAACCGCCTGGATACAGGAGTTCTGTGATGATCTCCTCCTGGAAGTCAAGGAAGGATCCATTCCGTCCTGAAGCTTTGTATAAGACAAAAGCATTCAGTAAAGTTAATTGAAATAAATATAGAGACACTTTTTTGTACCAGCGTCTCGCCTTACAGGCAATATGATATGGCGCCATCAACTGGTCGTTGAGGTTCACCCCTCCCATATTTTTGTTATTTTCGTGGACACAGAGGGGTTTCTCCACAAAACCGGTCGCCGTACGAATTTGTACTGTTGTGTCTGCGTGAAGGGTGGTAAGAACGAAAACATTCTTATTGTCCCGCCACTTCACAGCAAGCAAATTATTACACCTGCAGCAGGCTCTCACCCCCAGCCTAAGAGGGGAATCTACAAGCCGCTGGGGAAAGCCCCGGCGATTAGGTCGCACGGTGCCACATGCTCCAATCTGACGATCAAACAAGTGACTAAAAAGTGGCACGCTGCTGTAATAATTGTCCACATACAAGTGGTACCCCTTTTCGAATAAGGGTGACACCAAGTCCCACACGTTCTTGCCAGCGCTCCCTATGTAATCTGGGCAGTCCTCCGGCTCTACCTGACTATCTTTGCCCTCATAAACCCTAATGCTCCATGTGTAGCCTGTTGCCCTGTCACAAAGCTTATAGAGCTTGACCCCGTATCTGGCACGCTTGCTGGGAAGGTACTGCTTGAAAGACAAGCGGCCAGAAAATGTAATCAGGGACTTATCAACGCATACAACTTGCTGGGGATTAAACAAGGCTGCATAACGTTCGTTGAAATGGTTTATGAGGGGCCGAATTTTGTAGAGCCGGTCACTATTGACTAAAACCCTTGGATACTGATGGATAGTCCCACTGAGGGCACCAAGGTGATCCATAGAGAATGGGAGAGAATGACAATAGAAGAGGGTATCCTGTATCAAAGAGGCCGAAGGTGTAAGCCAGATGTTCCTTCCAGAAAAACATTGCTTGACTGTGCTAAACGCACTTCATGATGACCATGGTCATTTAGGCCCAGATAGAACTTTCAAACTAGTCAAGGACGAATTCCATTGGCCAAAGTTGCAGACTGAGGTGGAAAGTTAGTGTCGCTCCTGCGGCAGGTGTATCCAGAGGAAGACTGCCAGGCAGGGCCGCCCCGATGAGTTACTTACAAAGTCATGGACCTATGGAGTTGGTGTGCATTGATTTCCTGTGACTAAAACCTGATCTGAGTGGGAGGAGTAATGTCCTGGTTGTGACAGATCATTTCACCCGATACGTCCAGGCCTTCCCCACTAGGGATCAAAATAGCCAGCACAGTGGCCAAGACTTTAGTAGAGAAGTTCATTACCGTCTCCCTCAGCGTCTACACTCAGATCAAGGCCGGGACTTCAAAAATAGATGTGTTAACTCTTGAACATAAAGAAATCGAGAACAACTCCTTACCACCCTCAAGGTGATCCACAGCCAGAGCAGTTTAACTGTACACTCTTGAACATGCTGGGAACCCTCCCACTAGAGAAGAAACAGCATTGGGGACACCATATTGCTGCAATAGTCCATGCCTACAATATTACCTCAAATGATGTTACTGGATACTGCCCTTACAGACTAATGTTTGGGAGAGAGGCTCGCTTACCAGTAGATCTAGTCTTTGGGACCTCCACTGATCACACCTCTCAAGCCTCTTACAAGGGCTATGTTGATAGGCTAAGGAAAAACCTAAGGGTAGCCTATGAAAAAGCAAAGGAAGCTTCTCACATCAGAGAACAAAAGAATAAGAGGAACTTGAACTTAAAGTAAGAGTTCAAGATCTGCAACCTGGGGATTGGTTATTGTTACAAAATCTAGGAGTGCCAGGGAAACCTAAACTATCAGATCAATGGCATTCCCAATCCTACATTGTTTGTCAATGTCTACCGGGGCTTCCTGTATATCCAATCAGACCAGAAGGGAAGACAGGGCCATTAAAAACTTGGCATTGGAATTACCTATTGCCTAATTCAGAGGCTGTGTGGGTTCCTTCCGCTCCTTATTCCGAGCCATCTCAACCTCCAACATTGAGGTCTCGGTACAGAAATTATCCTCTAGACCAGTGATGGCGAACGCGTGGCACGCGTGCCGCTCCCGGCACGGCAAGCCGTTTCGGTGGGCACGCCACACGCCATGAAAAATTGATAAACACACACTAAAATCCATTCGTCCCCACCGCACCGCAAACTACAACTCCCACAGTTCTCTACTGCTATTGATGACATGTCCGTGTGGGAGTGACAAAGAAGAAACTCCCTCGGTGACGTGCGTGCGTGTGTGCGCACGCACGCTGATCCAATCAAAGAAGCTGTCTCATCCCCACCGCATCCACCATCAAACAAATCAGCGGTGACGTGACTGGGAGCACACGCGGCTGGAATCAGAGGAGCCTTTCGGCGGGAATGAGCTGCTGGAGCAAGGTCAGACACTGGGAGACAGGTGTTAATGTGGAGTGTTATCTTGTTAGTCCTAAGCCTGCCCCACTCTCAGATATCAGGTGCTAGCTCAAACAATCAATTGTGCAAAAAGAACAGCCTCATTGGTGTCATTGTGAAATAGTGTGCCCCATCATTGGTGTTATTTAGCCTCATTATTGGTTTCATTAGGAAACATTGTGCCCCATCATTGTTGTCATCATTGGTGTCATTGTGCCTCATTATTGGTGTCCTTAGGGAACATTGTGCCTCATTATTGGTGTCATTGTGCCTCATTATTGGTGTCATTGGGAAACATTGTGCCCCATTTTTTGTCATCATGCCTCATTATTGGTGTCATTAGGAAACATTGTGCCCCATCATTGGTGTCATTGTGCCTCATTATTGGTGTCATTAGGAAACATTGTGCCTCATTATTGGTGTCATTGCATGTGTCAAGTAGGTGAGTGCAATGGTCAGGTAAGTGAGTGTAATGGTCAGGTAAGTGTGTGTAATGGTCAGGTAGGTGAATGTAATGGTCAGGTAGGTGAGTGTAAGTGTAATGGTCAGGTAGGTGAGTGTAATGGTCAGGTAGGTGAGTGTAATGGTCAGGTAAGTGAGTGTAATGGTCAGGTAAGTGAGTGTAATGGTCAGGTAAGTGAGTGTAATGGTCAGGTAGGTAAATGTAATGGTCAAGTAAGTGAGTGTAATGGTCAGGTAAGTGAGTGTAATGGTCAGGTAAGTGAGTGTAATGGTCAGGTAAGTGAGTGTAATGGTCAGGTAGGTGAGTGTAATGGTCAGGTAAGTGAGTGTAATGGTCAGGTAGGTGAGTGTAATGGTCAGGTAAGTGAGTGTAATGGTCAGGTAGGTGAGTGTAATGGTCAGGAAAGTGAGTGTAATGGTCAAGTAAGTGAGTGTAATGGTCAGGTAAGTGAGTGTAATGGTCAGGTAAGTGAGTGTAATGGTCAGTGTATGTTGCACAATGCATTCCTGATCCCTGCAGTCTGAGCGAATCTGGCAGAATCGTACATTTCTAGTCCCCTAGGGCTCATTTAGAGAGGGATGATCAGTCCCATCCTCTGTACAGAGCCGCTGGCAGGTTTAATTCTGTGTTGGCACTTTGCAAGAAATAAATTGCTCTTATGTCGCGGTTTGGGCACTCGGGCTCAAAAAGGTTCGCCATCACTGCTCTAGACCCTGCAGCTGAACCAGAAGACTGTTTAGGGACAGGCCCTCACATGCCTTATACCAGGGATATGCAATTAGCGGACCTCCAGCTGTTGCCAAACTACAAGTCCCATGAGGCATAGCGAGACTCTGACAGCATCAAGCATGACACCCAGAGGCAGAGGCATGACGGGACTTGTAGTTTGGCACCAGCTGGAGGTACGCTAATTGCATATCCCTGCCTTATACTAAGAAGTCAAGCTGGAACTATTTGCTCTGGTTTATGCACCCCTTCCTCTTACTGAAAGAACTGAAGGAGAGATTAATTAGATCAGTGTCTAATTTTCTATTTGTGTATGGTGGAGGTGGGTGTAATCTTTGTAATTTTCAAATTTTTCAATGAGATTTTATATGTGGATATTTAATAAATTAATATAGTCTCACCCGGTTGTTCCTTTTTAAAGAATTTCTTTTGGAAATGTTCTTATTTTTTTCTCTTTTTTTTCTAGAGATTACGCTAGAGTCTGAAACAGAATCAGAACCTGTAATTGAACCAGAACCTGAAAGTGAGTCTGAACCAGAAGCTTGATGCAGCCAATGGGGAACAGAACAGGAACCTTATTCTGTGGAAGACATGTACGCTCGACTGAGACTGGAAATATGTCTCCCAAAGAAATTGACCTATGATTCCCTTGGAGAACACTCTGATGAACTCATACCCACTGCTCATCAACCGACGCAAGCACTTGCCTCCTTTTCTGAGTCTTTGGCAAAGGATGACCTTGATCCACCCCCTGACACTACTGGGTGGGCCACTGATATACTTTTGGCCTGTCCTAAACTTAATATGAGTTCCTCCTCTGCTGATGTACAGTATATCATTTATTATCAGAGGATCCCTCATTAAGCCAGTTATTAGCTGTTACCACCTCTGGTTTAGTAGACAAATTATTGACTAGCTCATGCAGTAAAGTCATTTGGGTGATATCTTGTCTTTGGAGACCAAAGACTTTCAAGTGGGGGTGAGGATGTAGCAATATGGATTGTTACCAGAAAGCTTTGTACCTTCCAGTGTTCTAAACACTGTGCTACTGCGCTACTATCAATCTATCCAATCAGGGCACAAGACACCTGCCATATCTGGTGTGCTCGTTCCTGGGGCAAGAAAGACAGGGCTCAGCTAAATAAAACGGGGTGTATGCTGCAGCATTAGAGAGAGTTTTTCACGTTAAGCATGCATTAAGGTGAAAAACCACAAGGGTTTACAACCCCAATAAGGCATCCTAGAAGAAGACTGCATATCTCCTAAATTCGGTGTACACTTGGAATCTGTATGGCAAAGAGAAAAAAAGCTTACTATGTATATCTTGTTTCTTCTCTGTTCCTCTATTTATCAAGAATGCTGTGCAATGGGAGAGCAACAATGGCATAAACAGATGATATCAGCTTGTAGTATCCCCTAATGATAGACTAGGTGTAGGAAAAGTTATCTGACTCATGGTAGTTGCATGAGTCTATTAATTGGGTCATGGTTCAGATTCAGGTCAGGCTGGAAAGCTCTGCAGACCAGTCCTCTATCACCTCCCCCTGGTTCTGGAGGTTTAATGGAAACTTCTAGAAGCTAGTGGGTGGGGCTAAAGAGGCAGGAATCTGAATATTTATGGGAATCTGGTCAATCCCCAGGCAGGAGGCCTGGCAGGGTGGCTGAACCAGCCCATAAATATTAAAGAGCCTGGCCAGCAGGGAAGTCAATTAAAAAAGGGAGTGTTAAAGTGCTGCTGTGTGTGGCCTGGAGGGGGCCTTGGAGGAAGGGGGGGGGGGTCTGACCCCAGGATGAAAGCTGGAAGAAAGAAGCTAAAAGAGGGTTCTTCACTGCCCCTCAAGTCCACCAGGGAAGGGCAGCCTGTTAGCCAGGAAGGAAACTAGCCAAACGAAAGACCTGAAAGCAGTTTCACCTACACCTGCATGACAAGGACAGTGTGAGTACCTATACACCCCCAGGGCCTACAAGAGGGAGGGCTGCTAAGTGCCATACCCAACCAATTCTCCCTTGGACAGTGCTGAAAATCTGTTCTGGAATCCCTTGCTCTGGGATACTCTTCAAGGCAGCCAGATGGGCTGGTAGTTTCTAGATGGGGTCTAAAGAGGTTAATTTAAAGGGGACCAAGTGCTTTTTACAGAGACTGTGTTACTGATCCGTTAAGAGACAGAATTGAGTTTTGTCCTCCAAGTTTTGTTTCAAGTCAAATTGGGAATCCCATATACCCCTAGACCCTATCCAAGTTGTTTACCAAAAATAAAACAACAAAAACAAGCACATGGACTGGTTACTGACTTTGAATGCAGGAGTAGAGGGACCGAAAATCCAATGGCTCCTGCGAGGGTAGCACTACAAGCTTAAAGTAAAAGCCCAGTCAAAACCTACAGTAACTAAGCTTAAACATGCTCCCACCCTCGTGTTAAGCCATATACTAACTACCCTGTAAAGGAAAGATGTGTATACTTACCAAATGTAAAGGCACTCCGGACAGATAACATGATCAGCTCCCAATGCCATCTTCAGGAAAGAGGAGGGACAACGAACAGTGGATGCCCCATAGTAAGTCTATGGGTGGTGTCACCTTCCAGGCTCTACAGCCACGGTCAGCAATCTCTCCTCTCCCCTGAAGCCGGCGACTCGGGAGGCTATGTGATTGGACCAGAGCTACCTTAATTAGGTAAACAAAGACATCTTTTCTTTACAGGGTTGCTACATCACTAACCTACATCACTGACCTAGTCTCAAAATATCAACCCTCTCAAACCTATGGAACTCCCTACCCCAATCTGTCTGACTATCTCCTACTCTGTCTACTTTTAGGCTATCCCTGAAAACCTTTCTCTTCAGAGAAGCCTATCCCACCTCCACCTAACAATTGTACTTTTATTTTCTCCATCACCTAATCCCCCACAGTTATTACCTTTTGTATCCATTTTAGATTGTAAGCTCTAATGAGCAGGGCCCTTTGATTCCTCCTGTATTGAATAGTATTGTAACAGTACTGTCTGCCCTCATGTTGTAAAGCACTGTGCAAACTGTTGGTGTAATATCTTTTCTGTATAATAATAGTAATAGTATAGGACTTATGCCCCGTACACATGATCGGTTTTCCTGTTGGAAAAAGTTTTTGGTCGGGAATCCGGACCGTGTGTATGCTCCATCAGACTATTTCCAACTGAAAAACTGCTGGAAAAAGATAGAGAGCAGAATCTCTTTTTTCCCGTCAGGAAAAAAACTGATCGGAATTTCCAACCTTGTGTACAAATCCCAACACCCAAAATTCCTACGCATGCTCGGAAACAATTCGACCCATGCATTACATTTCATTTTCTTGGCTCGTTGTAGTCTTTTACGTCACCGCATTCTTGGCAGTCAAAAGTCACCAAACTTTTGTGTGACCGTGTGTATACAAGGCAGGCTTGAGAGGAATTCCATTGGAAAAACCATCCAACTTTTTTTCCGACGGGAAAACCGATCATGTGTATGGGGCATAAGACTGGGGGTAGGAGCACTTTAATGTTTGGCCAAGTTGAAAATTAATCTTTCTGTATTCCAGAATCTCTATTCTCCACATTGATATCCACTGCTACCTGCTGTAAACAGTCAGTATTAGGTTATATTTTCCCTTAGCATAGTGAATAAGGGTATTGTTTGCAAACAGGAAAATCTTCACTTGGCTAAAAGCTAAGGGAAAATTCCCTTGAAAAGTAAACATCTTATTTGCCTTGGGTAAATCAACTTTGTTGTCTCCTATGACCACACTGACATACTGAGGTTTATTTACTAAAACTTTAGAGTGAAAAATCTGGTGCAGCTGTGCATAGAAACCAATCAGCTTCCAGGTTTTTTTGTCAAAGCTTAAAGGGGTTGTAAACCCTTGTGTTTCTTCACCTTAATGCATCCTATGCATTAAGGGGCCGAGTCATACACTCGGCGGCTATGGACGCCGAGTGTATGAAACGGGAGCGAGCACGCAAGGTAACCCCTCGGGATAGAGCTTCCCAGAGAGGGTTATCTATTGCTGGGAGGGGCTGCGAGAGCCACCGTGGGATCCCAGAAGAGGACAATCGGGGCCACTCTGTGCAAAACGAACTGCACAGTGGAGGTAAGTATGACATAGTACCCATCATTTGACGGAGCGATCACATGGTAAACGGCTGCTATCAGTGGCCATTTACCGTGATCCGTGACGCGCCGGGTCTTCCAGACCCAGCGGTCACGGATATTTCCCGGAGCGCGCCCCAAGGTTAGAAGCTGATTGGCTATCATGCTCAGCTACACCAGATTTCGCACTGTATACTTTTAGTAAATCAATCCCACTGTGTACCAAACAATTAGCACTACTAATACTTCTGGTGCAGTTACACTTATAAGTTTTTCTCCTAGTTTTATGTTCCCCAAACACTGATCCAGCAAGAACCCACAGAGTCGCTTTTCAAAATCTTCTGAGCTGGACCCATGCATGTACTGTGCATGCATTACTTAATCCTATAGAACAGGGGTCTCCAAACTGCAGCCCGGGGGCCTGATGTATGCTTTTATCTGGCCCTTGGGGCACTATTTCATGCACCGATACCAACAATCAGGCTTAATTCCCCCCAACTAATGCCCATGTAGGAGTACAATTCCTCCCAATGACGCCAACAATGGAGGCTAAAAACACCAATAATGGGGTACAGTTCCTCCCACTGGCACCAATAATGGGGCACAATTACTCCCAAAAAAAAATTATTAATAAAAATGCAATAAAACTATCCCCTATTTTATAAACAATACAAATTTTGCGCAAACCAATCGATAAACCCTTATTGCGATTTTTTTTACCAAAAATAGGTAGAAGAATATGTATCGGCCTAAACTGAGGAAAAAAACGTTTTTTTATATATTTTTGGGGGATATTTCTTATAGCAAAAAATAAAAAATATTGAATTTTTTTTTAAATTGTCGCTCTATTTTTGTTTATAGCGCAAAAAATAAAAACCGCAGAGGTGATCAAATACCATCAAAAGAAAGCTCTATTTGTGGGGGAAAAAGGACGCCAATTTTGTTTAGGAGCCACGTCACATGACCGCGCAATTGTCAGTTAAAGCGGCGCAGTGCCGAATCGCAAAAAGGGGCAAGGTCCTTAACCTGCATAATGGTCCGGGTCTTAAGTGGTTAATAAATGTATCGATGTTTCCAGTAGAAGTTTAGTAAAATATTTTCAATAAGTATTGCTTGCCAGTACATTTTTCATAAATTGAACAACAGAGCATTTACACTGACCCAACAACAGACTTTTCTTGTAAAGAAGCTGATATTCAAGTCATTTAGTGTTGAAGCAATACAAAAAAACACCCTATTTCATAGAGGACTAGCCCTCGTTCTACAAGATTAAAGAACAAATCTACTGAAGGGCTGCCCTCTTGAGGGTCGCAAAATAGATCAATAGCCCTCTGGCTACCCTGACCCAGAGAGTCCTCTGTCACCTCTGACACCATAGGTTCAAACATTTTTTCCCTTTAGACAATAATAATAATAAGGAATGATATAAACCAGAATGAGTTAAATCAATAAAAGTTTACTTAATAGGATGAATGAGGAAAGAACCAAATGATAAACTCAAGCTCAACTTCAACATAAGTTATTTTATATAAAGTGTTATTATAGCGGAGGTTCACCCTAAAACAATTATATACCATTCCAACCAGCATACTGCCGACATGTACAGTATGCTGTTTTTTTTTTTTTTTGCTGTACATACCGCTTTATCGTTCTTTTTCTTTTCCGACTCCCGCGGGGAATAGGCGTTCCTATGAAGAGGCGTAGATGATTGACGTGCGGCTAAGGCGCGTCACGCGATCCGAAAATACCCAAACTGGGACTCGGCTATATACGGCGCCTGCGCAGTCAGCTCCTAGTCTGTGCGCAGGCGCCGTATAGCCCCGTATAGAGCCGAGTCCAACTGAGAACCATTGACTTTAATTAGGAATCTCTCATAAGCTCTCCAAGGAACTCCCCCCCCCCCAAAGCTGGGAGGTCCTGTGTGTGTGGTCAGGTCTCTGGAGGGAATTGGAGAGGGCCTTGTGGTATGTTGGCAAGCTTTGCCTTTAGCTAAGGTAATACCACAGCAGCTGCGTTTGATGGCATGGTGCAGCGACTGCGTTTGATGGCATGGCGCAGCGACTGTGTTTGATGGCATGGCACAGCGGCTGCATTTGATGGCATGGCACAGTGGCTGCGTTTGATGGCATGGCACAGTGACTGCGTTTGATGGCATGGCACAGTGGCTGCGTTTGATGGCATGGCACAGTGACTGCGTTTGATGGCATGGCACAGTGGCTGCATTTGATGGCATGGCACAGTGACTGCGTTTGATGGCATGGCACAGTGGTGCGAATTGATGGCATAGTGACTGCATTTGATGGCATGGCGCAGTGGTGATAATTGATGGCACAGTGGCTGCGTTTGATGGCATGGCACAGTGACTGCCTTTGATGGCATGGCACAGTGGTGCGAATTTATGGCATAGTGACTGCATTTGATGGCATGGCACAGTGGTGATAATTGATGGCACAGCGGCCGCATTTGATGGCATGGCACAGTGGTGATAATTGATGGCACAGCGGCTGCATTTGATGGCATGGCACAGTGGCTGCGTTTGATGGCATGGCACATCGGCTGCGTTTGATGGCATGGCACAGCGGCTGCGTTTGATGGCATGGCACAGTGGTGTGAATTGATGGCATAGTGACTGCATTTGATGGCATGGCACAGTGGTGATAATTGATGGCACAGTGGCTGCCTTTGATGGCATGGCACAGTGGTGACAATTGATGGCACAGTGACTGCATTTGATGGCATGGCACAGTGGTGACAATTGATGGCACAGTGGCTGCATTTGATGGGCACAGTGAGGCTGCAATTTTTTTTCTTACGTTTGCGCCCCCCCAAAAATTTTGAGCACCAGCCGCCACTGGACTGCTGACATGATCAGAGGTTACGGACATGGTCAGAGGTTGCGGACATGGTCAGAGGCTGTGGACATGTTTAGAAGCTGCTGACATGGTCAGAGGATGTGGACATGATCAAAGGCAGCATACATGATACAGGAGATGGTCATAGACTGCAGACATGATCATCATATGGAATAAAAAAGTCTTCAGCCATTTATTACCTGAAATCAGTGGGGAACAGCTTAAGTTCTAAAACATTACAATTATTGTCCCTTTAATTCATTTGTGACCATTCCCCCCCCCCCCCCCAAGCCCAGCTGAGACCTCACCGAGCCCAGCCAAAAACGCCTGAGCACAGCCAAACCCAGGGGAGCTGAGACAGCCCCTCTGCTCGAGCCCAACTGCTTACCACACTGGAACAGAAGACAAAAATTACTCTGAAAAGGATGATGATGACTCTGATGAGGATAATGATGATCCCTCAACTGTATCAAGGGACAACTTTCAGCCTCCGTACAAGTACAAAGACAGTACAACGAGACTGTCCACAGATCTCCTTCTGCTGGGTAAATCTGTTAAAGTAGGCAGCAGCTGCAGCTCCTCTCAGCAGCAGAGTCCCTGCACACAGATCCACGCCAAGCCACATCTTTGCTTCTTATAGTCCCTCCCAGCGATCTGCGCTGCTCCATCAGCCTGCTGGAAATGATAGTTTCACACCATGCAGCCAGAGGGTGAATCCCTTCCAGATGGACTACATGTCCCAAGATGCCTTGCTTCTTCCATTAATCAAAGAGTCACAAAACAGCTAAACTAGAACACTAGGGAGAACAGCTCCTTGGTAACAGCATTACACAGGGTCTTCTTATTGCAGGAAATGTGAGTATCCAGCTCCTGGCTACACTACCAAAAACTGGTATTTTATATTTATACAGGTGCAAGAAGAGTTAACCTACCTGACAAACTACTTATATCTCTCAAGAAATCCAATCATGCAATTGGGTCAGATTTCAGAACTTCCAACTGACTGACTGGGTGAATTGATCCTTTCTTAGCATTGTGAGGAAGTTTAGTAAATGAAACACAATGCCATTTTACCCTACTAACCACTAATTACTTACAAACCAAAAGGCAGCTATACACATCGCTCTCAACTGTACCTGATTTCAAGGAACTATCCTTGATTTGGGGAAAAGTCCCTCTGTCCCTCTTTGTCTCTCATTTGTCCCTGATTTTGGTCTGATCTATATAGTTGTACAAAAATGTACATAAAATGCACTTTTTATCTTTCAAAAGGTGTTTCTCAATGCTAAACCTTCCATCCAAATTCTAAATTGCTTCATTTGTAAATTTTAAAAGCCAGTATAAAGTAATAGGAGCGGTCAAAAAAAGTCTTGTGGATTTAATTAACCTTTTTTTGGTGTGTGTTAGGGGGCGTGTCCTATGCCTAAATACGTTTGCAAGTAGGTGTCCCTCATTCCAATCTCAAAATGTTGGGAGGTATGTATACATAAGCACCTTGGGGACTCCAGACATTTCTTTGTCAGGGATGCGAGTAGTCTGATTGGCAAAAGATTAAACTATCTACGATGATGGCCATGCCTGATTGATCCAGACATTTGGCACCAATGACGGACCTCTGTGTTGAGCAGGGAAGAAATGGCTGCATAGAAACTACATTCATAAATGAAAGTGGGCCTTGCAGACTGCATATTTGTCAGCTTGAAGGCCCCTTTCACACTGAGGCGTCGGTGGCATGTTTTACCCATGTATTAACCCCTGCTAGCAGCCCGGTTTGCTGACGGTATAGCCGCATTGCCCATTCATTTTAATGGGCAGGAGCGGTGTCAGGAAAGACGTCTGCAAGGCACAGCTGCTGTTACCCGTTGCGCGCCTGTGCGCATGCGCCAACCAAGGACGATCTGAACGGCCACGAGCACTTCTGCTGATGCACATGCGGGCGCGCACCTGTCACGAGAACTGGCGCCATTAAACAGAGCTGTGACACTGACTTATTGCTGTTTGGTCTACCGCGTTTACCTGAATCCTGATACTTCTATGTGTGACTTCTGATACTGATCCGGCTTGTTCCCGACTACCTCTGCCTACTTCCTGCCCTGACCTCTGGCTTCCTACGGATTGATCCCTGCCTCCAGTTCCTGTTATTCAGCACTTGTTGCCAAACCTGCCTGAGACCCAACTATGCCTCTGCCTGCTGTCTATGCCTGATCTGCCTGTCTGTTGTCAACCCAGCTCGTCTGACCCTGCTTTAGCTGTCCAGCCTGTTGCCAGTCCTGCTTCCGGTGGTGCACCCCCACTTGTCTCTTGCCACGTCTGCAAGCTTGTATGCCTTCTCGCTTGCCCGTCACCTGCTGTGTCCGGTTACCGCTCGTGAGTTCCTGGCTTCTACCTGTACAGACTTCTGGACTGATCATAGACACTCTTACCCCGCTGTGCTCCTGGATCTGCTGTCTCACTATCAGTGGCCCACGAGCCATAGCTGTACGAGAGGCCTTCCTCTACACGTCAGGCTCACCCACCAGAAACGTGACACTGAAGTGTATTTAGCGTCTCTTTCAGGACGCGTTGCAGGCGCTGCAAAGCGCCTCAGTGTGAAAGGAATCTAAGTGTAAGGTAGCTAATACATGTCCCACTACTTTTGATCTTGGACAGTGAAATCCCTTTCTTCCCTGAATTTCAAACCCCCAAACAGTTTAAAATTGTGTTTTTGTGCTATGCTATAAGATACATGTTACAGCTAAATAAATTTACTTTCAGATTTCAGACCTGCTAGAGGCCCTAATTTGTGTATACCTCAAGAATTTGTTTATACTCTCAAAATGATACGCTAAGAACCTTCAGTAGGGCAGGAGTTAAAAGTATAAGAGAAATCTTTCCTTGGTCATTTGCTTTCTGGCATATCCCACAGCCAAAAGGGTAAATTTGAATAGGAGTGCGATGGAAATAGGAAATGGCGGGTCTTGTTTATCAAGTGTCTGCCTCAAGTCAAAGTCTCCATTTAAAAGTCCTGAGGATATGCCGACAGAATCCCCCTCTTTCTGTTTACTTACCCTCCGTCAACAGGGCTCCTGTCAGGAAGCCTCCCTGACTCACCTGGCAGAGGAAACAGTGTGTACGTACATGTTATATGAGCATATACATGTATGCATCCATCATAATCTATATTCTCACATAAGTCTAACTGTGTCAATTGTGTATTTGATGTTTAAAGTATATTTATTTGATGTGCTAATATACACTTGTGAAATAGCCCACAGAAATTAAATGGAAATGTTGTTTTCTAGAAACTAGACTCTGGTTTAAAGTGGACTATTTTTAGCTATCACTACCTATCTGTAGTTTAAAGACTTGGGGTTTGTTCTGCTGTTTGTATTATTTTTCTTTCATTTTGTATGAAGAATATTTAGTCTGGCTTATGTCATCATAGTGATTTTTGTTCATTCCCCAGCTCACCACTTAAAGCTCAACTCCAGCCAAAACTTTTTCTTTCAGTTTTGGAAATTGTGGGGAAAGCTTAGAAACACAGGTTTCTCTGGGGAGATAATCGTAAACTTAAAGTCAGAGTAGAGTTACACCATAGGTCCCAAATTAGATGGAATTTTAGGGGACAGTTCCTGTTCCCATACATAACTTTCTTCATAAGGGATTATCTGATTGATCAATTATTTCCACTGAGATACAGTAGAGGAAGAGGACTCATCCATATTTATTATCTATGGCTTTGTGGGCCATAAACAATGTTTCTATTAGGAAGTGTCTATTATATTATGGCTATATGTTTTGTCTAGTGTACCAAACAAACAGATGAAGGGTCTACAGGTAAGAGGGAATTGGTCGTGATTCAAAAATCGGATATCGCTGGACACCCCCAAATAAAGGACATTATATCTTCCTAGGTTTGAATGCATCATATACAGTTTGAGGTGGATGTGTGTGTCCCATTGTGTACAATCAAAGAGGGGATAGATATGTTTAATAATATTATAACATTTAGTTAGCCTTTTATTACCTGCAGGCAAGAAGAGCATTTGATAGGAACAAATATCATTGCATTCCTCTGTTGACATAGTTGCTAATAGGCTCTGCCATTCAGTCTTAGTAGCTAATGGGGTTTTACCCACCTTTGTGTGTAACAAGTGGAGAATGGAGTGGAGAATGGAAAGGAGAATGGAGTTTACATAAAAATCATGTTTTGGGGGTAAATCATGTTTCTGCTGTAATTATTTGAAGGAGTGAATATCAAGATGGCAGGTGGTGTTTGTGGGAGAACAACTTAGTGCCTCCATGAAAATTCAATAACTGTCTGGTCTCCAAGACATGTACTAAGTGTGCTTATAGGTTATAAGGAACATCAGGGAAGACCCACGTGATTAGGTGTTTTCTTTATCCTGACAAGTAAAAAGAAACGTGGCATCCTCTTTAACTTTTTTTATGTTTATCAATTAAATTCAAGAGACTAATGCCCACGCTAACGTACACAGGATGGGAAATTCCGACAGCAAAAGTCCGATGTGAGCTTTTGAACAGAAATTCCGACCGTGTGTATGCTCCATCGGACTTTTGCTGTCAGAATTTCCGGCAACAAAAGAGTGAGAGCTGGTTCTCGAATTTTCAGACAGGAAAAAAAAATTCCTAAACAATCCGACATTTGCTCGGAAGTATTAAACTTAATTTTCTCGGCTCGTCGTAGTGTTGTACGTCACCGGCTTATTGACGGACGAAAGTTCAGAGAACTTTTGTGTGACCGTGTGTATGCAAGCCAAGCTGGAGTGGAATCCGTCGGAAAAACAATCCAAGGTTTTTCAGACGGAAAATACGATTGTGTATATGTGGCATAATTAAAACTTACAAAGCCATCTACATCACTAACCTAGTCTCAAAATACCAACTCAATTGTTCTATTCACTCTTCCCAATACCTCCTGCTTTTAAACTCCAATGTCAACTCATCCCATGCTCACCTTTAGGACTTCTCCAGAGCCTCTCCCATCCTCTGGAATGCTCTACCCCAATCTGTCCGACTTTCTTCTACTTTGTCCACTTTCAGCCGATCCTTGAAAACTCATCTCTTCAGAGAAGCCTATCTAACCCCCACCTAACAACTGTACATTTATTTTCTCCATCAGCACATCCCCCACAGTTATTACCTCTTGACCTTCTCCCTTCAAATGTAAGCTCTAAGGAGCAGGGCCCTCTGATTTCTACTCTATTAAAGTTTATTGTATTGTTACTGTCTATCCTCAAGTTGTAAAGCACTGCGTAAACTGTTGGCGATTTATAAATCCTGTATAATAATAATAATAATAATGTATTAACTGCTTAATAATCTATTAACTGATGACATATACAAATTATATATGGGGGACATTTATCAATTTTGTTGCAAGATAAAAAAGCTAAACAAGAGCAGCAGGACCCATTGTGATTTATTAAAAGGTTACAGCGCAATTCATAAATTCTTCCTTTGGCTGCTCTAAAGTTGCACTTGCAACTGATCCTGACCCTGATCAACTCTTAATTTTGCATCTGTTAAAGTGGACATCTGTCTTAAAGGGGAGTTCCAGCCAATTTGTATGTTTATTAAAAGTCAGCAGCTACAAAAAGTGTAGCTGCTGGCTTTTAATAAACAGACACTTACCTGCTCCAGCGCTCCAGCGACGCGCCGGCCGGGGCTCCGCTCCTCTCCCCCCCCTCCCCGGCCGGCGTCTTCATTCTCAGTGTGGGCACCTGGCCCCGACAGCTTTCGGATTCACGGCTGGGCACCCACTGCGCATGCGCGAGCGGCACTGCGAATGCGCGAGCCGCGCGGCCCGGCGCTGCGCCGTGTAATTGGCCAGGAGATCACCTAGGACCTGTGACGTGTCCTAGGCGATCGCCTACAGCAGCCCCTTCCTGTAGGCGATTAAGCTTAGTCGCCTACAGGAAGGAGGAAGTGGGACAGGAAGTCCCACTCTTCCTGAAGCCCCCACTCCCCCCCCAAAAAAATTACATGCCAAATGTGGCATGTAAGGGGGAGAGGAGTGGGTTAAGAGGAAGTTCCAAATTTGGGTGGAACTCCTCTTTAACTTATGTAATAAATCTGTCTTTGATCTTTGAAAACTGTTGCACTTGGCTGACCAGAAATATAGACACACTACGGTTGATTTGCTAAAACTGGAGAGTGCAAAAGCTGGTGCAGCACTGTATAGAAACCAATCAGCTTCCAGTTTTGAACAAGCTGAAGACAGAAGCTGACTGGCTATCATGCAGAGCTGCACTAGATTTTGCACTCTCCAGTTTTAGTTATCAACCCCAGTGGTTTGTAAACCTGTCACAGAGATTTAATAAAGAAGACACAGCCTAATTTGGGACCAATAGTGTTACTAATTTGCTTGATAAACATCCCACAGTAAATATACAGGGGCAGATCCACAGAGATCTGCACCGGCGCAGCGTATGGGAGATACGCTATGCAGCTGTAACTTACTTTGCCAGACTTCGAATCCTCAAAGATTTTGCGCCGTAAGTTACGGCGGCGTAATCTATCTCTGGCGGCGTAACGGCGCGTAATTCAAATCGGCGATTAGGGGGCGTGTTTCATCTAAATGAATCGCGTCCCCGCGCCGAATGAACTGCGCATGCGCCGTCCCTAAATTTCCCGCCGTGCATTGCGCTAAATGACGTCGCTAGGACGTCATTTTTTTTAACATAGACGTGAATTACGTCCATCCCGATTCACGGACGACTTACGCAAAAAAAAAAATTCAAATTAAACGTGGGAACGACGGCCATACTTAACATGGCAAGTCTAACTATACGCCGCAAAACACCCGCTTTAACTATACACCGGAAAAAGCCGACTAGAGACGACGTAAAAGAATGCGACGGCCGCGCGTACGTTCGTGGATCGTCGGAAATAGCTAATTTGCATACTCAATGTGGAAAATGTCGCAAACTCCACCCAGCGGACGCCGAACTATTGCATCTAAGATCTAAGATCCGAAGGCGTACGAAGCCGTACGCCTGTCGGATCTAACCCAGATGCCGTCGTATCTTGGTTTGAGGATTCAAACTAAAGATACGACGCGGGTAATTTGAAAGTACGCTGGCGTATCAGTAGATACGCCGGCGTACTCGCTCTGTGGATCTGCCCCACAATCTTTAATTTGCAAATAAACATAAGGTAAATCAGCTCGAGTCTCAGTGGCTGAGTTGGGGTTGGTTATGGTGAATTAATTGGTTAAGTGATATACATTCATGATTTTCAAGTATGATTTATTATCGTTATTAATTATTTAAACCAATGAATCAGGCCGTGGCCAAGTTATTTCCAAATAATTATATTTTTTGTGTTAAATAAATATTTTAAAGGATTATTGCTGTTGGTTTCTTTATTCTCTATGCACGATTGGGTTATGCATGATGCCTGTGGTCCCATAATCGCACCAACTGTTGATACCCGCTCACCAAGATGCTTGGCGATGGTCTTGTGGCCCATTCCAGCCTTGTGTGGGTTTACAATCTTGCCCCTGACATCCTTGGACAGCTCTTTGGTCTTTGCCATGGTTGAGAGATTGGAATCTGATTGACTGATTGATTCTGTGGGCAGGTGTCTTTTATGGAAAAAAAGAGGAGTCGCGCTGCAAAAATATAACATTATAAAAGAACACCAATAAGTGCCAATTGAATCAGTAAAAAATTGGTCAGTGAAAATTTGTGTGATATCATGAAATGATCATAGCAGTATCAAAACATCATAATTATCCATAGTGCAGTAAAGAGGAAAGAAATTAATGGGCCAAAGGCTTGAACACAGTCTCAAAGTGTAGTGATGAAACAGCAGTAGATCCCAAGGTGCCAGACACATCCGCAACGTAGTGATCGGTACAGACAGGAGACCTCCACCCACGGGTAACACTGACTCTTACCGCAAATCAAATAAAAAACGGCATAAACACAGATATCCAGTCTCCACTGCAAAGACGAGTTCAATCCTCCATCTAATAGTAAAGCCTCAATAGCGAATAATCCCCACTTAGTATCAGCCCGATGCAGAGCTCCAAAACATATGAAGAGACCAAGGAGAGCACATAGCGTGATACTGTATAAAGGTTTATTATAAAACAGCAGATTGCGTACTTACATCAATCCAATTAAAATGAGCATATAAAAACACAGCCGGCTGGCCTGTATGGAAGCGTGCGCCCGGAAAATCCGGGTCCTCACACGTGTAACGCTCTGACGTCACCGCGTTACACGTGTGAGGAGTCACGAGTAGCCGAAAGAAGCCGAACGTCGGTGCGGCTCTATACGGCGCCTGCGCACCGACGTTCGGCTACTTTCGGAAAATCGTGACGCGCTGTATGCGACCGTCGGAAGCCTGTCGGAAGCCTGTCAATCAAATAGGAATGCCTAGTCCCGCAGCCCATACCCGGAAGCGGCGGAGAAGATCTATCTCTAAAACGGTAAGTACTGCTTCGATTTAAAAAAAAACACCCGATTCCCCTTCATAAAATGAGCCTCAATCTAATGTTAAAAATTGAGTTTTTGGGTGAACCTCCACTTTAAGCTGCCTTGAGTGAGTTTGGTCTTCACATATATTTGCATCATAAACCCATGTTTTATTCAAAATCTTTACAATAAGGTAATTTTAGGTTGCCTAGCTGGGTTGAATGCTTTGGAATTTGTGCGAAGTCTTGTACATTGCACTTCTCATGTAAGGAACACTGGTCACAAGTTAAAGGTCACTGGCTGAGATAAGCAGATGCTTAATAAGATAACTATTCAGTATCATAAATGTACAGCCACCAAAATTACCACAGAATGGAATCAGCGCCTCTGTTATCCACTTGCAACACAAATTTATGACAACTATGCCATTTGGAAACTATCCACATATGTTTGGTGTAAATATCTTACAAAAAGTGTGCCCCAAGTACTGAATAAAACAAATATGCTCTGATAACCCATCTTTTACTGTATTTTCTTTATCTAGACAAGTACAGAATTGTCTCAAAACCATAAGGCAATAAGAAGCTGAGGGAATTCTCTCAGGAGTCATTATGAAAAGTTAGATGCAATTTAGGTAAGATTCCTTTAATTTGTAATCAGTTAGGAGGAACTTCAGGTTTGGGTTAACTATGAGCTTGCCCCATACTTTGGTCAGAATTCAGAAAAACAGTATACTGGTAACAACCAGTTACCAGTCCAGCAATTCCTGCCCTTTGAACTCAGGTGGCTTAGAACAGCCAATACTAAGGACATTCTAATGTGTCAGTCCCCTCCCTATAAAAGTCAGAGTTCCCACCAGCCTTTTGTCAGTGTGTGTGTAGTTGAAGTCAGGGGCGGACTGACAACTCATGGGGCCCCCGGGCAATAGAAGATTATGGGGCCTCCGGGCTTACAGATGGCCACCATGCCAGGAGGCAGTGCAGAGGCGGGGCAGCTAAAATCTCGGGATTTTCACATCAAAAACATGTCGGTTTTGGACATATCAGGGACAGATGTAAAAAAAAACACTGATTTTTACATACTGTCCCTGGTTTTACTGAGCCTGGCAACCCTGATGGGGCCCCCTAGTGGCATGAGGCCCTCGGGCAGTGCCCGAGTGCCTCATTGGTCAGTCCGCCCCTGGTTGAAGTAGATAGGGACAGCTGACAAAACACAATACAGTGCTTAATACAGTGTTGTTATACAGTATACTTCATTACAGTGAATGCCGTGTTTTGGGTTACATCGTGTGAAATTAACCCCTTCACCCAACATATATTTACTATGCTTTATTGTGGTTCATTACTGCAAATTGCATTGTGGTGAGTAGGGATGAGCTTTGAGTTGAGCCCGTTTGGCGAACAGTGAACAATTTGGGAGAAATCTAAAGTGCTAATTTTAAAGGCTTATATGCAAGTTATTGTCATAAAAAGTGTTTGGGGGCCTGGGCCCTGACCCAGGGGACATGTATCAATGCAAAAAAAAGTTTTAAAAGTTGCAGTTTTTTCGGGAGCAGTGATTTTAATAATGCTTAAAGTGAAACAATGAAAGTGAAATATTCCTTTAAATTTTGTACGTGGGGGTGTGTATAGTATGCCTGTAAAGTAGCGCTTGTTTCCCGTGCTTAGAACTGTCCCTGCACAAACTGTCGTTTCTGAAGGCAAAAAAGTAATTTAAAAGTACTTGCGGCTGTAGTGAATTGTCGGCTCCCGGCAATACAGAGAAAAGTAATTGAAAGCCCCCCTCTGATGCAACGGGAAACCTGCATTACATCAGAGGGGTCTGGGTGACCCATCACGTCACTGGGAAAGCCCGGGTTTCCCCTTGCGTCAGAGGGGGGTGGGGTCACGTGATGGGTGACCTCGTCCGTAGCTAGATAAGAGACCTGTCAGGCTGCCGCGACGTCTTTCCCGGGGTGTCTCCAGTGGAGACAGGATGCTGTTCCTCGCTGCGCTGGACATCATCGATGGAGCCTGGAGAGAAGATCATCCATTGCAGGATACCAACAGCGCTGGAGTGGAGATCAAGAGTGGATTACCACTGCTGGAATCTTTTTTTTTATTTTTTTATTTTAAATAAAGGACTTATCCCAACTGTGTCTGTGTGTTTTTTTTTTTAATTTTACACTTTACACTTTCTTTGTGAAATGGTGGGGTTACAATGTACCCCTTACCAATTTACATAGGTGGAGGCTGGGATCTGGGGGTCCCCTTTGTTAAAGGGGTCTTCCAGATTCCGATAAGAACGACGCCCGCAGACCCCCACTACCACCGGGCAAGGGTTGTGGGGATGAGACCCTTGTCCCCATCAACATGGGGACATGGTGCTTTGAAGGGTCACCGACCCCCAAAGCATCCTCCCCATGTTGAGGACATGTGGCCTAGTACGGTTTAGGGGGGGCACTCTCTCTTCCCCCCCTCTTTTCCTGCGGCCTGCCAGGTTGCATGCTCAGATAAAGGTCTGGTATGGATATTTGGGGGGAACCCCACGTCATTTTTTTTTTGTTTGATACAAGTTCCCCTAATATCCATACCAGACCTGAAGGGCCTGGTAATTGAATTCGAGGGGACCCCCACGCATTTTGTTTATATCAATGACTTTCAATGACTTTTCTCTGTACTTTTTTTTCATCTTTTCATCAGAAATTACAGTTTGTGCGGGGACAGTTCTAAGCACAGGAAACAAGTGCTATTTTACAGACATACTATACACACCCCCCAGGTACGAAATTTAAAGGAATATTTCACTTTTATTGTTTCACTTTAAGCATTATTAAAATCACTGCTCCTGAAAAAAACGGCCGTTTTTAAAACTTTTGAATGGGTTGTTTTACAAAGTTATAGTTTACAATCACTGTAAGGCTATCTCTGATGAGCAGCTGTCAAGTGCTTTATTTTAATTGCGGAGACATGAGACACCATGTTAACTGCCCATGTCTGCCAAAGCCTGAAAACCAACACCAGTGTCCAACCAGGTGGCAAACTTAGGCCGCGTACACACGGTCGGTCAAAACCAATGGAAACGGACTGAAGGACCTTTTCATCGGTCCAAACCGACCGTGTGTGGGCCCCATCGGTCAGTTATCCTTCGGTCCAAAAATGTAGAACTTGCTTTAAAATTCAACCGATGGACGCCTAACTGACAGGTCAAAACCGATGGTTAGTACGCAAAAGCATCGGTTAAAAACCTGCGTATGCTCAGAATCAAGTCGACGCATGCTTGGAAGCATTGAACTTCATTTTTCTCTGCACGTCGTTGTGTTTTACGTCAACGCGTTGGACTCGATCGTTTTTTTAACTGATGGTGTGTAAGGCACATCAGACCATCAGTCAGCTTCATCGGTTAACCGATGACAACGGTCCTTTGGATCGTTCTCATCGGATGGACTGATCGTGTGTACAGGGCTTAAGTCAGTTTGCTCCAGTTCCCAAAATCAAAATAGAGGACAGTTAAAGGTTTAATCCTTTACATGAAGCCTCATCTAAAGCCTCAATTAGGCTGCCCAAATAATCTCAAACTCAGGCCTCAGATCATGGGATATCAGTGCTCACCAAACCCAAAACTGTCGGCCTAGATAGCAAAAGAACCACCATCAGACCAAAAGAGAGGTTTGAGCTTAAAGCGGAGGTTCACCCTCAAAATTAACTTTTTAGCTAACCTATCTCCAGCCTTAATAAAGGCTTGTAGCGTTGTCATTTTTTTAAAAATGTTTACACTTATCTGTCTTCAGCCGCACTTCCGGGTCTTCTTCCTTGCGGGGAGTGTGCGGGATGCTCTTTTTCCCTGACGGGGAGCTCTGCGCAATGTCTCCTTGGAGTGAGTGTTGATCCTCCCAGGAAACGATTGACGTGCGGGTAAAGCGCATGTCTCAGCTCTTTATGGCGCTATACGGCGCCTGCGCCTGCCGTGTAGAGCTGACTGCGCAGGTGCCGTAAAGTGCTGAGTCCCCCTCGGATATTTTCGGAAGGCAATGACGCGTTTTACCCGCACGTCAATCATCTATGCCTCGGTCTTAGGAACGCCTACTCCCCGGGGGAGCGAGAACCCGGAAGCCCGGTGAAAACAACCATAAGACCGTAAGTACAGCGGTACAAAAAAAAATCCAGCATACTGTAGATGTCAGCAGTATGCTGGATGTAACGGTCTATTGGTGTTTTAGGGTGAACCCCCGCTTTAAGGAGCAGAGTTAAGTCACCTCAGCTCCTTCAGGCAAGTTCCCTTAAAATCTAATCTTCTCCTATAGTGCTTGTTCAAGTGGAAGGTGTATACCCGAAAGTCCTTCTGGAATCTGGGGCTCAAATGTCCTTGATCTACCGTGAAAAACACCTTTAAACTCCTGCCACTACAGAACTTACACGATTGTGCTATCCAAATTACCTCCCTATAATTCTTGAATGAACAGAACAGGCCAAAGCACAACTTCTAAACTGGCAGAAAGTGTTGTCCAAAAATTTGATTGATGTGGAATGCCCAAAGAGTGCTCAACATCACATTTGTCTGCATGAGGACAAATCATTCTGAGAAATGTACCAGCAAATCCCATTAGCAGACCTAGATGACTTCAGAGAACAAATTGAAAGTCCCTATGCGTCTCCCATTGTGGTGGTGAAGAACAAAAATGTATCCCTCAGGCCCCGTACACACGTCCGAGGAACTCGACGTGCCAAACACATCGAGTTCCTCGTCGAGTTCAGTGTTGAAGCCGCAGAGGATCTCGGCGGGCCGACTTTCCTCATTGAACAACGAGGAAATAGAGAACATGTTCTCTATTCGGCCCGACGAGTTCCTCGTCGGCTTCCTCGCTGAAAAGTGTACACACGACCGAGTTTCTCGGCAGAATCCAGCTCCGATCGAGTTTCTGGCTGAATTCTGCCGAGAAACTCGGTCGTGTGTACGGGCCTGAGAATGTGCATTGATTATCGCACCATCAAAAAAAGAATAATCCAATACCAGTACACCACTCCTCAAATAGAAGACACTTTGCAATGTCTATCAGGGGCCAAAAGGTTTGGCAAGTTGGACCTGAGAAGCAGGTACCATCAGATCCCCATGCACCCTGACAATCAGGAGAAAACCACTTTTATCTTCCGAGTGGGGTTCTTGATTTTATCTGGATGCCACAAAGTCTAACAGGAGTCTCTGCACCAGTTTTGGTCTATGCTGACCCTGCCAAGCCCTTTGAGCTACACGTTGACACCAGCAGAGAAGGATTGGGTGGTGTGTTGTATCAAGAACATGACATCTGAGACCTGTCGCTTATGTGAGCCAAGGCCTTACCCCAGCTGAGAGAAACTATCCTACCAATAAGTTGGGGTTTTTCGCTTTGAAGTGTCATGAACAAGCTGAAAGAATACTTGTATAAGGCAAAATTTGAGGTTATGAAAGATAACAACCACTCACATATGTTCCTGCCACAGCTAAACTGGATGCCACAGGATATCGATGGTTGGTGGCACTGTCAGGGTTCCACTTATTTTTGAAATACTGCCCTGGAATCAGCAAAAGGGATGCTGATGTTCTGTCAAGAACACTCTATGACCCATAGACTCCTAAGAAAGAGTGTAATCAAATCCAGAGCCAGAGCGTCAACATGGGCAGAAGCATTTGGAATCACCACTGCTGGCATCCCAAAACTCTACCGCAACTTGACCCAGGTGAGGAATGAGGATCTGCCCACTCTCTTCAAGTAAAAACGTAAGGAAATACCAAGCAGAAGACCCTCTCTGCTGTTTCACTTTGAAAGCCACTCTGGAACCTCTGCCTGTGCTGATAACTCTCCCTGACAAAATGGAGTCTTTTGCCCTCACGTCTACATTTTCTCCCACACTAACATGGCTGTCGGGTGTCAACAGAAGTTGTAGCATCCAATCAGACAGCTGTAACCTCTGTAACAACTCTGGAGCCAAACACATTTCCTTGAAAGAATCTGCTTCTTCTCTTAGGTCAGCTCTATGCAGTTGAAAGTTGTAATTGCATATTTGTGTTCTTGTTTTTTTTTTATGTACATTTCAACTTTGCATTCTTTTATGAGTGTTAATGGAACAAGTATTTCCTAAATGTGTTCAAATAAAACTTTCTTCTAATTAAAAAAAATCAAAAAAAAATCTGCTCCATCTCTACAATAAAACAGCTCCACAAATTGACTGGAGGCCGGCTTGCACCCTTCCTCACTTAGGCTACTTTCACACTGAAGTGCTGCTAAAACAGCGCTAAAGCGCTGGTCGTTTTTGCTGTGCTTAAGCTGAGTTTTCAGCCGCTAGCAGGGTGGATTTTACCTTTAAAAAGAGGGTAAAAAATGCAGTTTTGCAGAGCTTTCAATCGCTTTTAAGGCACTTTGGAAGAGCTGCCCATTCATTGCAATGTGCAGGGGTGTTTTGGGAGCGCTATTTACAGAGCTCCCAACCTGCCTCAAAGATGCTGCTTGCTGCTTGCTGATGCCGCAAGCGCACCACCCCAGTGTGAAAGCACACACTGCAAAGAATAGGAGACACATGATGATACATATAGCAACGTACAGCTCTGTCCAATGCATATCGCCACGGATGACATATTCCTGAGCATGAACACCATGTCAGTGTCATCATGTTTTTATATATTCTCACTATGTTGTGAATAACGGGAGGATAACTGTAAGTTAGAATACATTTTTCTCACAACTAGACTGTACACTAGATGGTGTTATATATACTGTATATATATATATATATATATATATATATATATATATATATATATATATATATATATTCTCACAACTAGACTGTACACTAGATGGTGTTTTATATACATATATATATATATATATATATATATATATATATATATATATATATATATATATATATATATATATTATACTGTAAGTATCAGGAAGGAATGCCTATACTGAAATGGGCTCACCAACCAAGATTATAACATAGCAATTGTAGCACTACCCCCGAAGGAGCTGTTGGCTTAGATTTGGGCCTGCACGTTACCTCACCATTCGTTGTCTAGGGGAATGAGAGTCTGTAGAAACCTCAATGTCCACACAAGTTGCAAATCCTTTTTGTTACGCTTTATTCACACAAACTTGCACAGGAAGAGGGATGGAGGGTCAGGGGAAGGTTCAGGCACTCAATGCAGATCACTGGGGAGCTTTTAAGCTTCAAATGTCACACTCACCACTTTCCTTCGAGTGGGTATTGCTCACCCGGATAGGCCCCTCTCACCTGCCTAGCAGCCGGGGTGATGCACAAACAAAAATAAAGAATAACAGTCTCTGCCACAGACTTTAGTGCGATGAAATTGAACTGTACAATAATCCTCTGCCACAGGATTTAGCATTCAGATATCCAGCCTTACAGTTTAGAACCTTTAAGCCAACCCGGCACACTGTAAAGTAACATAGGCTTCGGTGCATCTTCCAATAAAGTCACCAGGCCTTCCCCCGAGATACCAGCCTTCCGCTTGGTCCTTTCCAGGACCCGCGGCTGAAAATCAATCATCACATACCTCGAGCCAGGAGGGCCACGAGGCAAAGAGCCCCGAAAAATGACGTCTGCCCCCTTATGTACCCTTCCCCAGCATGCCCAGTGGGGAGACCACTCCTACTGGGCTGTTCTCGGGGGAAGGACCCAATAGTCTCTGGCCTGCTTGTATTCCAACATTGGCCTGGGGTGATAACGCCACCTACAGGCAACAGTGAGAATTCCCTCAAGCACAGCCATAGCCAGAACAGAGGCTGTTTTAGCTATAATCATCCCAAAGTCTGAGCCAACTACCAGCTCAGACATACACTAAATTTAAACATAGCGCCTTGCTACACAATTAATTAAACATTAGCACTCAGAAATGTTGTAGTGATTAACTAAGAGGATTAGCAAGCTGCAAACAATGAACACTTAACAAACCATCTCTTGCTTTAACCTACACAGGGTGTCCTAGTTAAAACAGGTGGCGAGGATCTATAAGTGGTTACTGCAGCAACCGTCAGCAGTCTGCATGTACTAAACTTTCTGCTGGCCAGCTCGTTGGGGCCCAAAATCTTTCACTGGAGCATTCTAGGTTGTGTCCCTTTAAGAGTTGTTGCATGCAAAAGTCAAGTGTTCCTAGCAGGCAAGTCTGTGTATGGTTGGCCAGCAGCTGCCCACCAATACTGTAGAAGTAGAGGCTGGCTGTCCCAGCACCAGGCAGAAAGGGCTTCACTCTTTCTCTCTGGTGGTATCCTCAGCATGTGGACCTTTACTGCACAGATGAGTCCCCGCAGTCGGCTTGGTTTTCCCTGCTTTCAGATAAAGATGTCCCAATCACTGCCCTCCAGTGTTGCTCATCTTACTTTAAAAAAGTAATTAGTTACAGTTACAATTTACTTCTCCGAAAAAGTAATTGCGTTAGTGACTGAGTTACTACATTGAAAAAGTAATTAGTTACTCAGCAAAGTAACTGTGACTTTTTTTTTTTATATTCTACAACATGCCTCACTGTGCCATCTGTAACACGCCTGCCTCACTGTGCCATCTGTAACATGCCTCACTGTGCCATCTGTAACATGCCTGCCTCACTGTGCCATCTGTAACATGCCTGCCTCACTGTGCCATCTGTTACATGATAGGAAAAACGCTAGCAATACCAGTGAAGGTCATCATTCTTTCATGGCGGTGGAATGAATCCAGCACACGCCCAGCTCTCAACACTCACTTTCCCCTTTCATACTGTGAATCATTCATGACACAAGAATGACAGGTATGCCAGGCCATTGACGGCATCACATCACACTGCCGAGCTCAGGGGTGACCTGGACTTTCCACTGCCTCTGTGGGCTGATTAAGTTAACGAGATGCCCGGCAATCCACATATCATTTTGTACCTGAGAGCCAAAATAAACGATGTCACAATAACTTGTTGTACACAGTGGAGAGGGGATAATTAAAGCTGAACTTAAAAATTAAAATTAATCTTGTGGGGCAACACCTCCCTACCTTCTCCTGTTCTCCGCATGTCAGCCGTCGGCCATCTATTATTAAAAAAGCGCGCCTCCCCCTCTGACTGTTCCGTCCGTGATAGGCGGAACACTAATTTTCCCAGCAGAGCCTCTGTTCAGTGTTCCGCCTATCACAGATGTCCTCTCGTCCGAGGCCGAGGCTGAGGATGAGAAGGCATCCGTGATAGGCTGAACACTAAACAGAGGCTCTGCTGGGAAAATGAGTGTTCCGCCTATCACGGAAGGAACAGTCAGAGGGGGAGGCGCGCTTTTTTAATAATGGATGGCCGACGGCTGAGTCACAGGTAGGTGTAATTACGGTAACGCCGACCAAGTAATGGGAACGGCGTTGCCGTGAGGGGAAGAGTAATCAGGTAGATTACTCGTTACCCTCAAAAGGGGCATTGTTAGGTAACATCGTTTATTTAAACGCTGTTACTTACAACACTGCTGCCCTCACTGCACATGGACTGGTAAGGGTCTGTATAGCACTGGTTTCCCCACAGAAAGAGCTTTCTTCCTCCTTCAACCTGGGAAATCTGTCCCATTAATGCCTCTGGCTTGGGAGTTGTAGTTTTCCAGCCAGCCTGTGGTATAACTCAGTCTCTCCTGCAGACCACATTTCCCACAATCCACCGCAATTCTTCATCAAAGTCTCTCTTGTGCTCCTGTTTCATGTTCCGTTTAAGGGATGAAGGCAGAAACAACACCAACTGTATCTGTGCAGAAGTCTTTTGTGGATGTACACACAGACCAGCAACAAGTGAGATTGCAGCTGCTTCTCTCCTGCTAGTTAAAGTGGTTCTAAAGGCAGACGTTTTTTTTACTTCATGCATTCTATGCAGCTTCCCTTAGTCCCCCTAATACTTACCTGAGCTCTATCTCTATCCAGCAATGTTGCATGAGAGACTCGGCTGTCTGGGACTCTCCCTCCTGATTGGCTGAGACACACAGCGGGCACTGTTGGCTCCTGCTGCTGTCAGTCAAAGTCAGTGAGCCAATGAGGAGAGAAAGAGGACGGGACCGAGCCACGGCTCTGTGTCTGAATGGCTTGGCTCGGGTGCCCCCGTTTCGTCAGATATCCATCAGCCATCAGAAAATGTAATGGAAGTGACGTTTAGTCGCCGCCATCTTGCTACACCTCGCACTTGTCCATAGCAAGGATACACTGAGAAGGTTGTAAGCGGACATCTTGTTACACCCAGCAGAGTTTTGTATTTTACACATTTAGTGAAATACAGTACTCCGTCTTACTGTTTAGATGTTGAATTTTAAAAGCTGCGGCAAGCATGCTGATCTACAGGTTTGTCAATCTGACAGAAGTTCGCTGCTTTTAAATATCAACATGTAAACATTAACACAGTGTTCTAGGTTCTGTATTTAACTATATAAACTCAGTTTACTGTTAAAAAAACATGTAGAATGCAAAACTCCAGTGGGTGTAACAAGATGTCCGCTTACCCCCTTCTCAATGTATCCTTACTATGGAGTGCAGGTTGTAGCAAGATGGCGGCGACGGAACGTCACTTCCGTTACGCATTCTGACGGGTCACTGAATCTGACAAAACACCCCCATAGCAAACTGCTTGCTGTGGGGACACTCAACAGGAGGGAGGGGCCAGGAGCGTCAGCAAGTGACCTGAGAAGACGATCATGGCTGCTCTGTGCAAAATCACTGCACAGAACAAGTAAGTATACCATGTTTGTCATTTTTAAAAAAACTACATACAACCCAACTACTGTTCCATATTTGAGAGCTTCACAGACTTGCATAAACTTAAATAATCATTTTGGGGGGAAAAAAGCTTTTGGACAAAGAGATAGTACTTTCTCTAAACTGACCTTAACCTCTTGAATACCAGCCTACAGTGCCTTGAAAAATTATTCACACCCAGGGCCGGTACAAGGGGTGGGCAGAAGGGCCGGATACCTAGGGCAGGACCATTTACTGAATTCCCTGGCCCGGAACATAAGTCAATCTAACAAAGTGTTCAACCACGATATGCCTCAGTGGGATGTAAACAACACCCATCCAAGGGGAAGGCTCCAAATCCACAATGGGCAAAAAGTACCCAATGGAAATGATCCCCAATCGTGGTACCCTAAATGTAAAATCAACTTTAAAGGAACAAAATAATAATAAAAATAGAAATAAAGGAAAACTATAATGACACAAAGCCGACATGAAGAGTGCACCACCCTGCCAAGATAGGAAGGTGTAAATCATAAAGGCCCCGTTGCCACCATCCAGAGACAAAAAAGCATATTGCTTAGCTAGCAGTGTGTGAAATTGGAAAACCATGAGCCCAGGGTACGCACGCCGGGTTAATGAAACAGGTTGTAGTGAGCCCGTGGAGAAGCGATTGTGCGCTGTTTTTGGGGTAATTTTAGGGCTCAAACATTGGGTCCTCCTCCAGTGTATCACACATAAGGTGACACATATCTGGTATCTGCCATTTATCGTTGACATTAGTGTGATATGTATGCAAATGTCCCCTTTACTATAGCGGCCATACTAGTTCCCCACGGTGTCCCCAAACATCATTCTCTTAAGTTGTCACTCATCATTGACATGGATTGGGCCCCCAAGATGTTTAATATATAATATTTTCTATCTGGAGATGGGTCTACCCAATATGCTCAGCTATTCTAAGATAATCCTTTTTGTACAGAGATCAATTTTTATATATAAATTTGGATTGTGTATGTATATATTTGATGTTGCTGTGTTATATGAACATGTATGACATCACTTCCTGTCCTTTGACTGGATACATAATTTCCTGTTCCCGCCCCTGTGTGGGCTGGGTTTGGGTCCAGTATTGTATTTATAAGCAAGCAGTATGGGGGTGCAGTAATATACCCCTGTTGATGGTTCTCTAAGCCGAAACGCATCGGATTCGCTGTTATAGCATCCCATACTGCTTTTACTATTGCTCACGTGATCAAATTTTATTCATGTTTTTTTAATTTTTAAATAAAACCTGTCATGGTTTATTTTGACCTGCACCATTTGGAGCACTTTTTTTTCCTTTTTCTTCCATTTTACCAATTCCGCCCATTAACCCATTGGGGTTCTCTTTATGTCCTGCATCGGAAGTCGCATCCGTCCAGTTCCTGTGATTGGTGGTATTCATCTCATCTGATTCGTACAGCCATTGCCGTTTGGGGAGGTCCTCCGTGCAGAGATCCAGGTCCGTTGAGACCACTACGCTCATAAGACTTACTGTTATTTAAACAGCTGAGTCCATATCCTCTGGTAAGAGTACATATTATACTTACCTTTAATATGTGATGCCTTGGTGATCCCTTCAGACAACTATAAACTCAACGTTCATGTCAATATAATTCACAATTTTTTCTACGGAATCACCATTTATGCACTGATTTGTGTGATCTATTTATGCATCCAGTGCCACATTCATTGTGACACAGGGTTCTTAAACGGACTATATATATATATATATATATATATATATATATATATATATATATACAGGTGGTTCTCAAAAAATTAGCATATTGTGATAAAGTTCATTATTTTCTGTAATGTACTGATAAACATTAGACTTTCATATATTTTAGATTCATTACACACAACTGAAGTAGTTCAAGCCTTTTTATTGTTTTAATATTGATGATTTTGGCATACAGCTCATGAAAACCCAAAATTCCTATCTCAAAAAATTAGCATATTTCATCCGACTAATAAAAGAAAAGTGTTTTTAATAAAAAAAAAAGTCAACCTTCAAATAATTATGTTCAGTTATGCACTCAATACTTGGTCGGGAATCCTTTTGCAGAAATGACTGCTTCAATGCGGCGTGGCATGGAGGCAATCAGCCTGTGGCACTGCTGAGGTGTTATGGAGGCCCAGGATGCTTCGGTAGCGGCCTTAAGCTCATCCAGAGTGCTGGGTCTTGCGTCTCTCATCTTTCTCTTCCCAATATCCCACAAATTCTCTATGGGGTTCAGGTCAGGAGAGTTGGCAGGCCAATTGAGCACAGTAATACCATGGTCAGTAAACCATTTACCAGTGGTTTTGGCACTTTGAGCAGGTGCCAGGTCGTGGTGAAAAATGAAATCTTCATCTCCATAAAGCTTTTCAGCAGATGGAAGCATGAAGTGCTCCAAAATCTCCTGATAGCTAGCTGCATTCACCCTGCCCTTGATAAAACACAGTGGACCAACACCAGCAGCTGACATGGCACCCCAGACCATCACTGACTGTGGGTACTTGACACTGGACTTCAGGCATTTTGGTATTTCCCTCTCCCAGTCTTCCTCCAGACTCTGGCACCTTGATTACCGAATGACATGCAAAATTTGCTTCTCTGTAGCCCAGGTCAGGCGCTTCTGCCGCTGTTTCTGGTTCAAAAGTGGCTTGACCTGGGGAATGCGGCACCTGTAGCCCATTTCCTGCACACGCATGTACACGGTGGCTCTGGATGTTTCTACTCCAGACTCAGTCCACTGCTTCCGCAGGTCCCCCAAGGTCTGGAATCGGTCCTTCTCCACAATCTTCCTCAGGGTCCGGTTAACTCTTCTCGTTGTGCAGCATTTTCTGCCACACTTTTTCCTTCCCACAGACTTCCCACTGAGGTGCCTTGATACAGCACTCTGAGAACAGCCTATTCGTTCAGAAATTTCTTTCTGTGTCTTACCCTCTTGCTTGAGGGTGTCAATGATGGCCTTCTGGACAGCAGTCAGGTCGGCAGTCTTACCCATGATTGCGGTTTGGAGTAATGAACCAGGCTGGGAGTTTTTAAAAGCCTCAGGAATCTTTTGTAGGTGTTTAGAGTTAATTAGTTGATTCAGATGATTAGGTTAAGAGCTCGTTTAGAGAACCTTTTCATGATATGCTAATTTTTTGAGATAGGAATTTTGGGTTTTCATGAGCTTTATGCCCAAATCATCAATATTAAAACAATAAAAAGGCTTGAACTACTTCAGTTGTGTGTAATGAATCTAAAATATATGAAAGTCTAATGTTTATCAGTACATTACAGAAAATAATGAACTTTATCACAATATGCTAATTTTTTGAGAACCACCTGTATATATATATATATATATATATATATATATATATATATATATATATATATATATATATATATATATATATATATGTATATATATATATATATATATATATAATTTGTTTGCATTAATTTTTTGTGTCATCATAACCATTGAGCACAATATCATTTAGCGTTGCACTATTATTCTACCAAGTATAGATCCTATCGTCTGTAGGCGCTGTAACTTTTCACAGCGGGGGGCGTAGTTTTTCATCTTCGCCCTGGGCACCGGATGACCTTGTCCTGGCACTGTTCACACCCCTTGAAATTTCCCAAATTTTGTCATGTTACAATCAAAAACGTGAATGTATTTTGTTGGGATATGTGATAGACCAACACAAAGTGGCACATAATTGTGAATTTGAAGGAAAACGATAAATGGGTTTCCACATTTTTTACAAATAAATGTGTGAAAAGTGTGGCATGCATTTGTATTCAGCCCCCCTGAGACAATACTCTGTAGAACCACAGCTGCAAGTCTTTCTAGGTATGTCTCTACCAGCTTTGCACATCTAGAGAGTGACATTTTGCCCATTCTTCTTTGCAAAATGGCTCAAGCTCTGTCAGATTGCATGGAGAGTGTCTGTAAACAGCAATTTTCAAATCTTATGCCACGTACACACGACCGTTTTTAATGGTCTAGAAAGTTTTTTTCAACCTGATTCTTGTCAAGCCTGCCTTGCCTACACACGATCGTGAAAAAAGAATGCCCTAGCAAAGCGCGGTGATGTACAACACGTACGACGGCACTATAAAGGGGAAGTTCCTCTCGCATGGCGCCACCCTTAGGACTGATTTTGCTGATTTCGTGTTAGTAAAAGTTTGATGAGAGACAATTTGCACTTTTCAGTCTTAATGCTTTTCAATCTGTTACAGCGTGACGAATGTGCTATCTCCATTACGAACGCTAGTTTTACCAGAACGAGCGCTCCCGTCTCATAACTTGCTTCTGAGCATGCACGTTTTTTCACGTCGTTAAAGCCTACACACGACCGTTTTTCACGCATGAAAAATGCTCTGGAGCCCACACACGATCGTTTTTTAATGACATAAAAAAAAAAAAAAACATTTTCACGTCATGAAAAACGGTCCTGTGTACGCAGCATTAGGTATAAAGGTATTCCCGCACTACTATGGAACAGCTAAGTAACTGCTGGAAATGTGTGAAAAATGTGTGTCAACGGCTACAAAACACTGGAAGGTGAACCACAACCTAAGTGAATATGTAAAAAAAAGGTAGTGCCGAGCAGGGCCGGATTAACAATGGGGCTGATGGAGCTGCAGCTCCAGGCCCCTTTCTCAAGATAGGCCCATTTGCCCAAAAAAAAAAAAAATTTTTTTTTTTTTTTTTTTTTAAGATTTTTCTTTCTAAGATCGAATTTGGGGGGTTGTAGTTCGATGACCAGAGGTCACAGAAACCCCACATTTGGGGGTAGGCATGGGAAGAGCTACCCCACAACTGGTTAAAATATGGGGCGGCTATCATTCTGGGCTACCACCCAGGCCAATTCTGACACTTCTCTACTACATGTAAAAATCATCATTTGTTTTTTGCTAGAAAATTACTCTATGGTGGTCTTTGCACTTTTTATGTTGCAGGGTACAGAGCTGCACGATTCTGGCTAAAATGAGAATTGCAATTTTTTTGCTTAGAAAATAGATCACGATTCTCTCACGATTGTTGCGGCGTAACATCATCTTTCACATAAAAAAAAACAAAAAAAACAAAAAATGGGCTAACTTCACTGTTTTGTTTTTATGCTTTTTATTATTCATTGAAGTGGGAAAATGCAGTGTGACATAACATATTGCAGCAATAGCCATTGTATTCCCTAGAGTCTCTGCTAAAATATATATAATGTTTGGCAGTTCCAAGTAATTTTCTAGCAAATAATATTGCTTTCTAACTTAAGAAACAAGTGTTGGACTTTAAGTGGTTAAATTTAGTTACAATGTTAGTTAGTTACAATGTTTCATGTTGTTTACAAACTTGGCAGACTGCCCAGATTTTTTCTTTACACACAGAAGTGTATCCCTTTGATCTAAGAAGGAAGTGTTAGTTACAATGTTTCCTGTTAAAAACTTGGCAGACTGCCCAGATATTTTCTTTTGACAGCTGAAAGTCTCTCCACTTGTTATATGAAAGAATCAGCAAACTCTGCATTGAAGATCGTCAGGGGGGTTGAATCGAGATCACGATTTTTTTAACAATTAATTGTGCAGCTCTAGCACGGTATTTGCGCAGCAATTTTTCAAACATGTTTTTTTGGAAAAAAATGTTTCATTCATTAAAAAAACAGTTAGTTAGTTAAGTTAGCACAATTTTTTTTGGTATCCTAAGCGATGCTTTACATTTTTTTAGGTTACATGTTTAGAGTTACAGAGGAGGTCTAGTACTAGAATTATTGTTCTCGCTCTAACGATCGTGGCGTATGTAACCTGTGTGTATCTGGCTCTGATACTACCAGTGCCTACCCAGCCACTGACTAGTACCTCTCCCCAGCCTGTCCCCACACACCCTCTCACCTGCTGACCTGTGGATGGGGGAATCACTCCTGCAGTGTTATTGTGTTCTGCCAGTGCGTACAATGATCAGTGTTGCTAACTTTAGCTGGCAGCACTGATTGTTTTAAGAAAAAAAAAACAGGCTGGTTGTACTCAAGTTGATTAATAGATTGACTTGTGTAAAACCAGCTAGCCCATACATAGATTGACTATGGCTGGTCTCTGCATAATTGGCGTAATTTCAATCCATGTATGACCCGCTTAACCACTACTCAGTCCCTAAATATCCTTCCACTCCTGTACATAGTGCTCACTGTCATACTCTCCACACTCCTCTCCTGTACATAGTGCCCACTGTCATACTCTCCACACTTCTCTCCTATACATAGTACCCACTGTCATACCCTACACACTCCTCTCCTGTACATAGTGCCCACTGTCATACCCTCCACACTCCTCTCCTATACATAGCGCCCACTGTCATACCCTTCACACTCCTCTCCTGTATATAGTGCCTGCTGTCATACACTTCTCTCCTGTACTTAGTGCCCACTGTCGCACCCTCCACACTCCTCTCCTGTACATACTGCTCACTGTCATACCCTCCACACTCCTCTCCTATACATAGTGCCCACTGTCATACCCTCCACACTCCTCTCCTATACATAGTGTTCACTGTCATACCCTCCACACTCCTCTCTTATACATAGAGCCCACTATCATACCGTCTACATTCCTCTCCTGTACATACTGCCCACTGTCATACCCTCCACACTACTCTCCTATACATAGAGCCCACTATCATACCGTCTACATTCCTCTCCTGTACATACTGCCCACTGTCATACCCTCCACACTCCTCTCCTGTACATACTGCCCCATCATACCCTCCACACTTCTCTCTGGTACGTACTACCCTCTGTCATACCCCCTCACTCTTCCTGTACATACTGCCCATTGTCATACCCTTCACACTCCTCTACTGTACATAGTGCTTTTTTCCGTACCCTTTGTACTCCTCTCCTGTACATAGTGCCCACTGTTAGACCCTCCACATTCCTCTCCCTCACCTGCACATACTTCCCACTTATATACCGTCCATACTCCTCCCCTATGTCGCTTACCCACAAAAACAGTTCTTTAAAATTATACTGAATACCCTCAATGTTACCAGCTCTAGAATGGACACACTTTTGTTAGTTCAACTAAAGGAAATCTCAGTTCTCATATTTGTTCTGCCCCATTATTAGTACTCATTTAATTTTGTGATTACTACTATGATGTATAGAGGAACATCGGGGATCTCAGCTACTCTAAATATAGCACTTATATAAAAAAGTGGCCCTGAAAATATTTTTTAAATGTTGGCAACTGTGCACTTAGGCACTGCCCAAGGGCCACCGTCCACCGGGTCAGTAGGGGGCCCCATGAGAGGCTCCTGGGATCCTGTGATAATAAAGCGGTAGTAAACTTTCCTGACATTACTACTTTTTAGAGGCCCTGGGGTAGGTTATGCCACAACGTACAAGTATGCACAGCATATTAGCACATTAGTGTACACTTCAATTTTCAGACTGAGCCCTCCAGTGCTGCGATGAATCAGGCGGGGCCCGGGCGCTTACATCTTCACCCGGTCTTCCTTCTGGGTTCTGTGCCTTTGGTCACTTGCCTTGGCCGGGCTGTGTTCATGTCATTCCCACGCATTTATTTATTATTTATTACACCCCATTCACACCTCCGCGACAAAACGCCCGACGCCGGCCGCTCGTACCGCTGGAGGGGAGAATTTCTATTGCTGTCTATGAGATGGTTCACATCTCATAGACGCCGTACACCTGCGGCATGAAAAAAAGTCCCGGACCCTTTTTTTCAGGTGGCATTGGCGTTCGGCCATACAAAGCAATAGGAAGGATTTGTAAAAAAAAAGTTACACTATTCGCGGCAAAATACGCCGCGTACGTGGCGTTACTTGTCGCGGAGGTGTGAATGCAGCCTAAAAGGCCCCACCAAAATCCTCAGCACCAGGCCCATGATGTTCTTAATCTGGCCCTGGTGCCGAGCTGTTGCAATAAATACTGAAAATACAAAAAATTGATCATAAAAAACTAACGCTTAAAATCAATAGTAGTGCAAGGTGCAACATGTTGTGCAAGTATCAATGAAGTGCAAATCAATGGAGCTACATATTGTGCAAGTGACAATAAAGTGCAAATCAATAGTGCCTAAATATCACAATACTATAAAATGGATACACATAAATAATATAAATAAAAAACATATGCTGTGTAAACTTTTACAAGAGAATACAAAAGTGCATAAGTGAATGTGCTAAATCACAAATGTGATGATGTAAACCAAGTCCAAAGATGTGCAATCACACATAAGGTAATAAGTGCAAAGTGATGGCTCTTCAGTGCCATTACTGGGATAAATAGATGGCCCCTTACCTCACTGCTGTGAGGTTACAGCATGTAAATAAAGCCTGAAGGTTTTGGTCATGGTCCAGCCTGCCTGGATGGTCCGTTGGAGGTTATAGATATAATCACTGGGTATAGGGAGCAATTATATTTTTTATTGGGAGCATGGAAAGCATTGCACCCATGATCAGCAGATTGTGGGTGCTATGCAGGGCTCTTGCAGGCTCTGTGTGTAAGCTGTTTGGCCGTAAGGCTAGGTTCACATTACTGCGAATTCAAAATCGCACGATTTTACCACAAATTTGCGGCCGCAATTTTGCCACAAATTTGCCACGGTTCTCGGCCACAATTTCAGGGAATGCCAGTCTATAGAGCTGAATTCACACCGCACACGGATCAAACTCGCAGAGGACCCTTTTTTCCCACAGCTTAGATTTGCACTGCACTGATGTAAACGGCACTAATGGAAAACAATGTTGTTTTAATGACTTGGAATTTAAGCGATCGCAACGGCTCAAATTCGCAAAAGAATTCCCAGCAGTGTGAACCCAGCCTAAATCTTACAGCCATGTAGTTATGCATTAATAGGAAACATCAATGAACTACCACAGCGCTTAACAGCGCCCTGGTAGTTCATTGAGAACTTCAAGCTGACAGCCGCAATTCACTGTCAATTCACAGATCTGTATAAATGAGTGACACGGTCAGGTGGGCAGGCAGAGCCTTGCGCGACCTTGTTCTTTGGAGATTCCCCACCGCTTGTGACATCGGGGGGCCAAAGAGGTGCGAGGGACGGTGAATTTGTAAAATGTTGCACCCTGAATATGGGTTTAACATGTTACCAAAGGTGAACTAATCCTTTAACTACTTTCCGACCAGCCGCCAGTAATACGGCGGCAGGTCGGCTCGGCTGCGCGAGATCACTTAGCTAAACGTCATCTCGCGTTTCAATAGGGGCGCGCAGAGGTGATCAAATTCCACCAAAAGAAAGCTCTATTTGTGGGGGAAAAAAGGACGCCAATTTTGTTTGGGAGCCACGTCGCATGACAGCGCAATTGTCAGTTAAACCGACGCAGTGCCGAATCGCAAAAAGGGGCCCGGTCATTGACCAGCAATATGGTCCGGGGCTGAAGTGGTTAAAGAGTCTACAATCTATGTTATAAATATTTGAAAATTGATATATACTAATGTCCTATCTCATTTTAAAGTTGTAATTTTTGTCACAATTTTTTGGGAAAATTTAAAAATAAATGTAATAATTTTTCATACTGCCACCAGAGCAATACAGTGTCCCCATTTGACTGGTGCGGTAGTGATCAGGGTCACTGACTGGCGACAGTATGAAAAGAAAACAAATTGTAATACTGTTTTCAATTTTTTTTTACTTTTTTTTTTACATTTTGTACATTCTGTGATCAAAGCAGTACAGTGTCATCATAGTGACACTGTACTGCTCTGGAGAGATGATCAGGATTTTTTATTTTTTACACTATGATTGCTTATTACAGTGATGATCACTAAATCATTATATTTATGAATGGCATCCATTCATGTGCCATTGTGTACTATTGTGATAGCTGTTTTTTTTGCTATACAAGAAAACAAATACAGGAAATTTTGAAAAAAAAAACAAGTTCTTCTTAGTTTCTGTTATAACATTTTGCAAATAAATAATATTTCTTCATAATTCAGGTCAAAATAAATGTATTCTGCTACATTTACTTGGTAAAAATAATCCTAATCAGTGTTTATTATTTAGTCTGTGTGAAAGATAAACAGTCTAAAAAATATGGTACCGTATATATTTAAAAATTGATTAGTCCTGATTTACTGGCCTGATCTCTTTTCATGAGGCCCTAGAATGCCAGGATAGTACAAATACCCCCTAATAACCCATTTTTTTTTAAATTTCAAGGTATTTAGTAAAAGCCATGGTGAATTTTTTTAAGATTTTTTTGGTCAAATTTTTTAGAAAAATTTAAATATTGTATATCATTTGTTTATTTCACAAAGTTATTTCTCACGCACAGCATAGGTGTAAATATAATTAAACCCCAAAACACATTCTGCTATTTCTTCTGAGTATGGGAATACCACATGAGTCTGTTTTGCAACCTAGATGCATAGAGAGGCCCAAAATCCAAAGAGCACCTTTGGCTTGTCAAGGAGCATTGGTAATGCATCGGAATTTTCGGACTTTTTCCATCGGAAATTCCGACCGTGTGTATGCCCCATCAGAGTTTTTCCATCCGATATTCTGAGGAATTCCATCAGATTTTAGATAGAGAACATCCATCGGAATTCTGATGTAAGTTTGGCCGGGCAAAAGCCTGATGGTGTGTATGGGGCTTTACACATCTAATTTCCTGACTACCTGGGACATTTTTGGAGGCCCTGGAGCGATAGGACAGTAGAAACACCTACAAAATTACACCATTTTGGAAAGCAAACACCCCAAGGTTTTTTTCTGAAAGGCATAGTGAGTCTTTTAAAAAAATGTATGAAAATATTTTTGAAAAATTCAGGAAAGAAAATGCAAATATGTTTTTTTACCCATTTTTTCAATTATTTAGATATTTCTAATTACACCCCACAACAGATTCTGCTACTCCTTCTGAGTATGACGATACCACATGTGTAAGACTTTTTCACTTCTTTGGACCAATCACACAAATCAACTAATTGTATAAAAACCAATGTAATGTAATGATCACCTCTACAGTATATGAGTGGTCAGGGAATAAAGCTTATTGTAGTGTCACCTATAGCAGTCACAGTTCCTATACGCCAGCCTAGCCTATCTGTACATGGTTGCCCCACGGAATGTTCACTGACCAGGAAGTACAGGAGGCTGAAGAAAGGAAGAACAAAAGAGTCCATGTGGTTCCAGGAGTATAGTTGTCTGCAGAGGATGGCTGGGTCTGATGTCTGATGTCTCACAGGAAAATAGTCAGTTTGTTTGTGCAGATGGGTCAGTTCAGGCTGCAGGTGGAGACATGGTCAGCAATCTGGCAAAAGATTGCTCCAGGCAACAGGCAGCAAGGAGAGGTAACATTGCACTGGTATGGCAGTGATTAGGAACATTCTTGCTGACTGCACTGGTCCGTGACACTGGGGACTAGTGTGGCAGCAATCAGGAACACAGCTGCTGACTTACACTGTTCAGGTAACACAATTGCTGGCTTACACTGGTGTGGTGACACTGCGACTGGTGTGGCTGAGATTAGGGACAATATGACTGGTGTGGTGGTGATCAGGGACACTAAGACTGGTGTGATGGTCATCAGGGACAATATAACTGGTGTGGCGGTGATCAGGGACTAAATAGACTTGTGTGGCAGTGATCAGAGACAAAGTGTTGGTAAGAGCATGGCAAGTACTCTGCAAACAAATGTGGATAGGGAAATAACTTAAAATAACCTAAAATACATACAAATAAAAAAATTATAATCTTGACCTAGGAGGACGAGGTCCATATGGAGTAGGAGGTTGAGGTGGCGGTGGATGTGGCGGTGTAGGTGGAAGCGGCGGTGGAGGAGGACGAGGTAGCCAACACAGGTTTTGGTTTTTAATTTATTTATTTTTTAAATTAGGGTACACCCCAAAAGAGTGAGAAAGATCAAAGATACAAGAATGGCTGGGTAAGGCCGGTATACGTGTCTATTCTGCACAAGGTTCGGACAAGTCCTGTGGGATCCATGCTTGGTTCATTTTAATGAACGTGAGCTTGTCCACATTGGCTCTGGACAGGCGGCTGCAATTGTCTGTGATAACGCCCCCTGCCATGCTAAATACACGTTCAGATAATACACTGGCTGCAGGGCAGGCCAGCACCTCCAAGGCGTAAAAGGCAAGTTCAGGCCATGTGCCCAATTTGGAGACCCAGAAGTTTAAGGGGGCAGACCCGTCATTCAGTACGTGTAGGCGTGTGCACACATACTGCTCCACCATATTGGTGAAATGCTGCCTCCTGCTAAAACGTTCCATATCAGCTGGTGGTGCTGGTTGTTGTGGCGTGCTGACAAAGCTTTTCCACATTTCGGCCATGCTAACCCTGCCTTCTGAGGTGCTGGCGGAGCCCCTGCTGCGTTGGCGACCTCTTCCTCCTCCTCTGCCTTCGCCTTGTGCTTCCACTGTGCCCCCGCTGTCAGGTGGGAATTCCACAGGCAGCGCGTCTACCAGCGTGCACTTGTACTCGCGCATCTTACAATCACGCTCCAGTGAGGGAATTAAGGACGGTACATTGTCCTTGTAACGGGGATCCAGCAGCGTGGCCACCCAGTAATCAGCACCTGTTAAAATGTGGGCAACTCGGCGGTCATTGCAGAGACACTGCAGCATGTAATCGCTCATGTGTGCCAGGCTGCCCAGAGGCAACGAAAAGCTGTCCTCTGTGGGAGGTGTATCGTCTGTGTCCTCTGTATCCCCCCAGCCACGCACCAGTGATGGCCATGAGCTGGTCTGGGTGCCACCCTGCTGTGAACATGGTTCCTCCTTCTCCATCTCCTCCTCCTCATCCTCCACCTCGTCATCCTCCAGAACTGTGCCCTTGCTGGACAATTGTGTACCTGGCGTTTGTTGGTGCAGGAACCCACCCTCTGAGCCACTTGTGAATGACTGCCCTGAAAGCCTTGGAAATGATCCCGATTCCTCCTCCTCCTCCTGTGCCACATCCTCTTCCATCATCGCCCAAAGCGTTTTTTCAAGGAGGCATAGAACTGGCATAGTAACGCTGAGAACGGCGTCATTGGCACTGGCCATGTTGGTGGAGTACTCGAAACAGCGCAACAAGGCACACAGGTCTCGCATGGAGGCCCAGTTATTGGTGGTGAAGTGGTTCTGTTACGCAGAGCGACTCACGCGTGCGTGCTGCAGCTGAAACTCCTCTATCGCCTGCTGCTGCTCGCACAGTCTGGCCAGCATGTGCAAGGGGGAGTTCCACCTTGTGGGCACGTCACATATGAGGCCGTGAGCGGGAAGGCCGAAGTTACGCTGCAGCACTGACAGGCGAGCAGCAGCAGGGTGAGAACGCTGAAAGTGCGCACAGACGGCCCGCACTTTCTGCAGCAGCTGTGGCATATCGGGGTAATTTTTAAGGAACCTCTGCACCACCAAATTCAGCACATGCGCCAGGCAAGGCATGTGCGTCAAACCGGCTAGGCCCAGAGCTGCTACGAGATTTCGCCCATTATCGCACACCACCAGGCCCGGCTTGAGGCTCACTGATGCCAACCACTCATCGGTCTGTTGTTCCATGTCCCTTCACAACTCCTGCGCAGTGTGGGGTTTTTCACCCAAACAGGAAAGTTTTAAAACTGCCTGCTGTCGTTTACCCATGGCTGTGCTGAAGTTGGTGATGAATGTGTTACGCTGACCGGATGAGGAGGCGGTAGAGGATGAGAAAGCGGAGTAGGAGGAGTTAGCAACAGGAGGCAAACTGAAGCGCCCTGCAATCCTTGGTGGTGGAAGGACATGCGCCAAACTGCTATCCGCCTCAGGCCCAGCCGCCACTGCATTTACCCAGTGTGCTGTTAGGGAGATATAACGTCCCTGACCGTGCTTACTGGTCCACGTATCCGTAGTTAGGTGGCCCTTGGCACAGATGGCGTTGCGCAGTGCACACCTGATTTTGTCTCCCACTTGGTTGTGCAGGGAAGGGATGGCTCGTCTGGAGGAAACACTGCAAAAAATTTTTTTTTGCCCTAAATTGGTGTTTTTTGAATAGCAAAATAGAAGAACAGTAGCTAAAGTGTTTATCTCACACGTACAGATATGGAGGAAACACTGCAAACACTGGAGAAAACACTGCAAAATATATATTTTGCCCTAAATGGGTGTTTTTTGAATAGCAAAATAGAAGAACAGTAGCTAAAGTGTTTATCTCACACGTACAGATATGGAGGAAACACTGCAAACACTGAAGGAAACACTGGAGGAAACACTGCAAAATTATTTGTTTTGCCCTAAATGGGTGTTTTTTGAATAGCAAAATAGAAGAACAGTAGCTAAAGGGGTGCTATCTCACACGTACAGATATGGAGGAAACACTGCAAACACTGGAGGAAACACTGCAAATTTTTTTTTCCCTAAATGGATGTTTTTTGAATAGCACAATAAAAGAAAAGTATCTAAAGGATGTATCTCACAGTAACATATGCAGTGCTGGTGTAATTTGATTTCTGAAGCAGGACTGACTACTACCTATTTCTCTCCCTAAAAGCAAAACCAGGAACCTTTCCCTAAAGTATCTAAAGCAGAGTGACTTGCTGTGCTATGTAGATTGCTGAGTAATTTGATTTCTGAAGCAGGACAGTCTGACTCCTATCTAATTCTCTCCCTCAGAGCAGCAGCAGCGCCAGCCTTTCCCTACCCTATCTAAAGCAGAGTGACGTGCTGTGCTATGTGCCTCTAGTTTATATAGAGGCGGGTCACATGCTGCACTGGCCAATCACAGCCATGTCATTAGTAGGCATGGCTGTGATGGCTTCTAGGTCACACGACGAGTTAAACGAATGTTGATTGGCTGCCCTGCAGCGCGCCATTACATTACCGAACACCGAACCCGAACCCGAACTTACAGCAAATTGTCCGGGTTCGGGTCCGGGTAGCAAAAAGCCAAAAGTCCGGTACGAACCCGAACTTTACAGTTCGGGTTCGCTCAACCCTATTTAGGTATTGAAGTTGAAAACGGCATGATTTGACCCAAACATGCAGGTATGAGGTCCCGACTTCACTCTTTCTTTCCTGATCTACATGCTTGTCCCTGTTCAGAAATTCTTTACCCCTACTTCCTTTTTCTTGGTATTTCTTTACTTTCATTCTTTTACGGTGTTACCTTTTTTTATTTTCTTGTACATCTTTCTTCCTGGATTTTTTTTTTCTTCTTCCAAGCAACAACAAAAAAACAAAAAGAACCATAATTATTGAGAATAAGAAAGCTATTTATGTGTCTAAACATTTGCCCAAACATGACACATAAAAATACACTGTGTTCAGGGCCGGATTTGCTCTCCCTGCCGCCTCAAGGCCAGGTTTCCGCAATGCACCCCCTCCTCCTTTTTTATTTTATGAATTAAATTATTTCTTATTATTTATTCATTTTTTTAGCAATTTTTTTTTACTTAACTTTTTTGCTATCACACAGGAAAAAAAAATTCCCTGTGTGATAGCAATTGGAGGTGACATGTTCTCTTTATTGACCCTGTCACCTCCAAAACAGGAGTCCTAGCACTGTGCTAGAACTCCTGTCACAGCTGAGATGGGAAGTGTTATACCTGAAGGGTTTCACATGTACTGGTTCTCCCCTCTCACTGTGTACATCGGCAGCAGGAACAGGAGACAGACTCGGTGGCCGGGGGGAGGACGGAGTCCCGAAGACAGAGCCAGCAGAGAGAGGTATGTGGGGTGGGGGGGGGAGGGGAGGACGGACGGGAGCACACATTTTACAAGTGATTTCGGCGACATCGCCGCAATCACTTATTAACGAGCGAGCAGATTTCCCCATAACTGCCCTTAACTGTATGTTCAGGGCGTTGGGGGAATCTATGCCACTGCCGCCCCTTGGCTTCCTGCCGCCCCAAGGCCTGGCCTCAGTGGCCTTGTGGGAAATCCGGGCCTGACTGTGTTACACTATATTCTACGCATAGACAAGACATCTTTGGTTGATATGAATTATATATGATTACTCTTGCATGATTACAAATTGATTTATTTTTTCTCAGTTTTTCATGTTCATATCATCTAACAATGCATTCTGTATGTTTATTACATGTTAACTTGAAAACCTTGAGGTCATCTCTTCTAATCACTTTGTATAACCAAAAATGTTGTTTGTAATGCTTTCCAGATCTTTTTTTTATATATTTAATACAACACAGATAAAATATAATGGCACATGTGGTTAAAGTAGATGTAAACCGTAACTGAACCACATTTTGTTTGCTCTGTGCATTTTGTATCATAATCAACTTCCAGTTTTGTTTGAAATAAAATATTTGCTTTCACATTTTTTTACAGCGTGTTACTGATTTCCAAAAATCTCATTTTGGTCACTTCGTATCAACATGTGACTGCGCAGGTGACCTGATGGTGACTGAACAGTGGACCATACTCGCATAAAGTGTTGTGTAGTCTCCATCAAAAATCCATGTGACAGGATGACAACTAAGGATGTGAAGAACACCCCCGTGTTCAGTTCGCAGCAGAACTCCCGAACAGGGGAAATGTTCTAACCTGAACGGCGAACCCTATTGAAGTCCAAGGGAGCCGAACAAGAAAAATCAAAAGTGACCATTTTGAAGGCTTATTTTTTTTAAAACAATCGTTTTTGCAGGAGCAGTGATTTTTTACCAATGCAATACAGGGCATGTATACACCTTCGAGTCCAAACCAATTTTCAGCTTTCAGCGCTAACACATTTTAAATGACAATTGCACAGTCATATGATGCTGTACCCAAACAACATTTTTATCATTTTTTCCCACAAATAGAGCTTTCTTTTGGTGGTGTTTCACCAATAGGTTTTTTATTTTTGCGCTACAAATAAAAAAAGGCTGAATTAAAAAAAAAATCTCAGTTTCTGTTACAAAACGTTGTAAATAAGTACGTTTTATCCTTCACTGATGGGCACTGATGAGGCTGCACTGATGGGCACTAATGAGGCAATACTGACTGACACTGATGAGGTGGCACTGATGAGGTGGCACTGATGATGAGGCACTTATATGCAGCACTGATAGGCAGCACTGATAAGCAGCACTGATGGGCACTGATAGGTGTCACTGATGGGCACTGATAGGTGGCACTGATGGGCACTTATAGGCAGCACTGATGGGCACTCATAGGTGGCACTGGAGGGCACTGATAGATGGCATTGATCAGGAGGCACTGGCAGGCATCACTGATGGACACAGAGTGCCATCCCTAATGGGCACTGATTGGCATCCCTGGTAACTCCAGTGGGCTTACCTGGTGGTCATGGATGGGCATCCCTGGTGGCCATGGGTGGGCATCCTCGATGGGTCTGCACTAATAATCAATGTGCTGATTATCAGCGCAGACCCCCCTGTCAGAAGAGCAGCCAATCGGCTCTCCTCTACTCGTGCCTGTTTACACTGTGATCAGCTGTGATTGGACTAAGCCGATCACGTGGTAAAGAGCCTACGTCATAGGCTCTTTACCTCGATTGAAGATGTGGTGTGTCAGGCTGACACACCACACCACTGATCGCCCCGCTGCATGCCCCCATGGTTACAATTGCAAGCACCCGGCCCTTCGAGCCTGGTATGACTTTGGAAGAGAACCCCACTCCAAAAAAAAATGGTGTCCCCCCAAAATCCATGCCAGACCCTTATCCGAGCATGCAGCCTGGTAAGTCAAGACATGAGGGGAACGCGTGAGCGGCCCAACCCCTCCTGATCCACACCAGGCCACATGCCCTCAACATGGGAGGGTGGGTGCCTTGGGGCAGGGGGTGGCTCTCCCCCCCCACTTCAAAGCACCTTGTCACCATGTTGATGGGGACAAGGGCCTCTTTCCGACAATCCTGGTCTGTGGTTGTCGGGGGCTGCGTGTGGGGGGCTTTTTAGAATCTGGAAGCCCCTTTAACAAGGGGGCCCGCAGACCCTTCCCCTCCATGTGAATGAGTATCGGTTACATAGTACCCCTAACCATTCACAAAAAAATAGGCAAAAAGTAATAAACACAAGAGACAGTTTTTGACAAATCCTTTATTAAAAGATAAAAAATAGCATCCTTCGATGTAAATCCATCATCATCAAGGGGTAGGACCAAATAGCTATGTCACCCATTGGCATCGCCCCCTTTCTGATGTCATGGACTGGTGCATGCTGGGCATGTGATGTCACGTGGGGGTGGGGGGGCAGAGCCCCCATGTAAAAGGCATGTGGCCTGGTATGGTTCAGGAGGGGGGTCGCTCCCCCCCTTTCCTGACCTGCCAGGCTGCATGCCCATATAAGGATCTGGTAGGGATCTTGGGGGGGACCCCACGCCGATTTATTTTTATTTTTATTTTGGTGTGGGGGTTTCCCTCCAAATCAATACCAGACCCGAAGGGCCTGATATGGACTGGGGGACCCCACGTAATTTTTTTGATTATTTATTATTCAGCTTTGCCCAATTATGGTGCAGAATGCACTTTGCAGTGCTCAGTGCATTGCATTGGCGTTTGTCTGGTTGAACACCCTGCAAACTGGGGGTGTTCGGCGGAAGGCCGAATGGGCAAATGTTCGGCCTGAACTCATGCTCGGACCAAATTGTTCGCCCATCCCTAGTGACAACACAGGGTGACAACGCTGGAGAACAATTGAAAGTATGGTATAAATCATTGTCACCCCTTAACAGGAAGTGCCTCAAAAAGGATCACTAGGTGTTATTTTGCTGTAAGCTGCAGATTAAATTACTGAAAATGTATTTTGAAATTACAATAACATGTTAAAGCTTATATGAGATTTTAGTGAATGGGTTTAGGTCTTTATATATTACTTAGCTTTAGCATATTCTGTACTGTAAAAAAAATAAACAATGGAAAGTCTCTCTTGCACCCAGAGAGTGAATTGTTTTGATAGAGGCCTTTTGAATTTTCAAGCATGTCATGGGATAGTGGGAGGATCCTGCAACAGCTAGTGGGATACTACATAAACGCAGATAGAACACATCAACTCCATGAAGACAATACCTCCCTAGTATCTCTTTACAACGAAGAAGAATTTGAAACAAAATGGTATTGTGATTTTCTATTATATGTACTTCATTTTTTACTTCACACAGAGTTTTTACCTGTTTCGGGATAAAAATGACAATGGGGGCCAACAGCCCAAAAATGTCTGCCATGGCTGATCAAGCTCTTTCTTCAATTTTATTTCTCCAGAACCTGCTTTCATCTGCTATCATTATCTGCTATCATTGTACTCTCTACATAGTCTAATAACAAAATTTTCTGAAAGTATCAAAAGTGTATTTTTTGTACACAGCTGACTTCTCAAAAATAATATTGCCATCCACAACTAGTAAGCATTGTTTAGCCCAAAATGGCTAATACCATTAGATATGATTCTGTTAACGACTTAACGAAAAACAAGCCTGTATCCTGTGGCTAGATGGATACAATGGAGTGCAAAGCCTTTCTGGCTTAAGGCAATTCCACAGGTTAATTCCATTGAGGAGTCAATATCTGAATTTTGTTCTCCATATTAAAATGTCTTAACCACTTACCCCCCGGACCATATTGCTGCCCAAAGACCAGAGTACTTTTTGCGATTCGGGACTGCGTCGCTTTAACAGACAATTGCGCGGTCGTGCGACGTGGCTCCCAAACAAAATTGGCGTCCTTTTTTCCCCACAAATATAGCTTTATTTTGGTGGTATTTGATCACCTCTGCGTTTTTTATTTTTTATAAACAAAAATAGAGCGACAATTTTGAAAAAAATTAATATTTTTTACTTTTTGCTGTAATAAATATCCCCCAAAAATATATAAAAAAACATTTTTTTTCCTCAGTTTAGGCCGATACGTATTCTTCTACATATTTTTCGTAAAAAAAAATCGCAATAAGCGTTTATTGATTGGTTTGCGCAAAAGTTATAGCGTTTACAAAATAGGGGGTATTTTTATGTCATTTTTATTAATATATATTTTTTACTAGTAATGGCGGCGATCAGCGAATTTTTTCGGTATTGCGACATTATGGCGGACACTTCGGACACTTTTGACACATTTTTGGGACCATTGGCATTTTTATAGCGATCAGTGCTATAAAAATGCATTGGATTACTATAAAAATGCCACTGGCAGTGAAGGGGTTAACACTAGGGGGCGGGGAAGGGGTTAAGTATGCCTGGGTGTGTTCTTACTGTGTGGGGGGGGTGGCCTCACTAGGGGAAACACTGATCCTCTGTTCATACATTGTATGAACAGAAGATCAGCATTTCCCCTGCTGACAGGACCGAGAGCTGTGTGTTTACACACACAGCTCCCGGTCCCCGCTCTGTACCGAGCGATCGCGTGTGCCCGGCGGCGATCGCGCCTGCCGGGCACACGCACAGGAGTCGGGGGCGAGCGGGGGGCTGAGAGAGAGGACGTTATACTACGTGCTCTCGCCCAGCCGAGCCGACCTGCCGAAGTAGAACGGCGGTGCACGGTCGGCTAGTGGTTAATCTCTGGTGATCTGGGACACAAGGAAGGCATACCTTATGCCGCGTACACACGACCGTTTTTCATGTCATGGAAAAAAACTTAATTTTTCTCAATGTGATTCTTGTCAAGCCTGCCTTGCATACACACGATCGTGAAAAAAAAATATGCTCGAGTAAAGTGCGGTGACGTACAACACGTACGACAGCACTATAAAGGGGAAGTTCCATTCGAATGGCGCCACCCTTTGAGCTGATTATGGAAATTTTCCTTTCTCATAACTTGCTTTTGAGAATGCATGTTTTTTTCCCCGTCAAAGCCTACACACGACCGTGTTTCACGACGAGAAAAACGACGACGTGAAAAACAACAAGAAAAAATAGAGCAGATTCTACATTTTTAATGGCAATTTTTCTCGTCTAGAAAAATGCTCTGGAGCCTACACACGATCGTTTTTAATGACCAATTTAAAAAATGGCATTTTTCTCGTAAGAAATTAGCAGTTTCAAAAGATCAGCAGGACAATGGGAACATTTTCTAGTGAGGAAGTATGTAAACTAGAGATACAATATTTGGCTGATTCCACCTTTGATCATTTTAAACTTTGGAAGGATGCCCAACTGATGTATAAACAGACTGCTCTGACAACAGCGGAACATAAGAGATTTGTTACACAATGTCAATAATGTGAGGAAGGGGAAAGTACAGGCAATTTATCAGCAGTCATAGCTAGTTCCCAAAAATCATCATCCCACATAGGTACACTGATGACAGGGAACGGCACCATTACTCACAACATGGGGGAAATGGTGGAATCTTTTAGAGCCTTTTACCAGGACCTATAAACAACGTACTTCTAGAGTAAACTATCACCTTCTAATCACAAAGCATCTGGCATGGATGGTTTCCTATCCAAAATATATAAACAGTATGGCCACATATTACTGCCTGAGTTATTAGAAGTCCTTAATGAGATGTTTCAGCTGAAAGTAATTGCCAACTCTTTGAATGAAGCTGGCACAATCGTTTTTCTCGAATGAGGGGAAAGATTTACTATACCCAGCCTCATATCGCTCAATTTCTTTACTTACCTCAGACATAAATATCGTAGCTAGAGTTTTAGCAAATAGATTAGGGGTGGTTATTCAAAAGTTGGTGCATGCAGACCAATTGGGCTTTATTCCCATCATGTCTATGGCGATAAATCTGTGGAGGATCTTTTTTGAACTTGCAATTGCCCATGGATAATATGGAAGGCAGGGCAGTTTTGTCGCTAGACACTGCCAAGTTGCTTGACAGCATTGAATTGCCTTATTAGTGGGAGGCTTTGTGCCTTTTTGGACTGGATGAGAGGTTCATCGGGTGGGTCGACCTACTTTACTCTGCCCCAAAAGCTTGCTTACAGGTCAATAACTCCATTTCTACATTATTCCCCCTCTTCCCTCCTTTATGCACTGGTGGTGGAGACATTGGTGGCATTCATTAGACAACCTGCCTCCATCATAGATGGATCATAGATCATTTAAAAGAGGGAGTATTGAGGATGAAATCTCTCCTTATGTGGATGATGCATACATAGATGGCTACATCAATCAGCTATTTTCTCAAGATATCGTCAAAACATTTCAGACTATACAGGCAGACTATCAAATCCCTACCCACGGTTTCTACCAATACTTACAACTGCAAGATGCCCTAAAAACTCAGGCTAAAAAGACACCATTGTCCCTGAGGGCTACCCCTTTAATAGACATTTTAGCTAATGCAAATATTAAAAAGGGCCTTATCTCCAATCTTTATACACTTCTTCTATGCAACTATTTCACTAACCTCCCTATTCTAGGCAGGGTGGGTTTGGAGGGGGACATAGGTATCTTGACAGAAGATGTCTGGACCAGTGTTCTCGAACAGGTCCCAATGATATCCCTGTCACCCACGCAGAGATTATCCCAACTGTTTATATTACACAGAGCTTATCGAACTCCTTCAAAACTTTTTCAATGGCATGGGAGACAACCCAGACTGTCCTAAGTGTCAGGGAGTGCCAGCAGACATCATACAAATGCTTTGGAAGTGTCCCAAGTTATTTAGATACTGAAAAGCAGTAGTAGACACCATTAACAGAGTGTTTCAAATACAAATCGCTTTTGTTCTCTTAGCTTGTATCTTGGGATATCTAGACAAGGAGTATCCACTGGAGATGAAACTATAACTAAAGGCAAAACTTTTTTTTTTTGTTTTGGAGAGAGTGGAAGGGGATTAGAATGCATGTCAGTTTTTATTGCTGTCTGTGATTCACCCTCTCTAGTTGTCTTGTTTACCATTATCATTGAAAGTAAAAGTAATAGAGGTGACATCTTCCAATGAGGACACTAATTCTGGTGACCTGGGGGTCCCAAATGTATTCTTAAGATATTCTCTTAATTTACAGGGATTGCCTCTCACTTCCTGTTAGGCTATGGGAGAGGAAGTAAAGGGAAATCTCTGCAATGGGACACAAATGGCAGAAAAAAAAGTTTTGCCTATATTTCTACTTTAAGTCCCCAGTATCCAGACTTCTTTTAATTGCCGTAAGCTCTAAATTGGATATCCTCACTCTTTCCTACGTTTGAGGAGTGATGAACCAATTTAAATTCTGTTCTTCTAAAAAAAAAAACATTTTTCAACATAGGGCTCCCACCTATTTGCTTGGTTATGCATGACCTATTCCAATTCTGAAGAGTATGACTTCCTCTAGCAAGCTATTGGTAGCTGCGACCCGTGGAACCAGCTTAATTTTCAACATGGAGCAGCAAGTTATAAAAACAAAGTTATTTCTTATTTTAGACGATAGAGGAAACCTCTAGTCTTACCACTGATGTTTTTATTGAGGTCATGTAATATCTTGTAATATTATTACAGTACTGATGAAGACTGCTTAATGTTTACACACTTTGGCTTTTCTTTTTGGATTATAGACCACTTTTTATATATCTGTACGCCTCGGAGGTAAAGGTCACGATTTGTGATTTGCATGGCATGTTTGTCTTGTTTGTTTAAGACAAAAACATCCAATAAAAAGTATTTTAACTACTTGTGGACCGCCCACCATACATTTACTGCAACAGGGCGGCCGCTCTGTGCCAGATCACGTACCTATGTGATCTGACACTTCCGGGTCAGGGACGCGTGCTGTGATTCTATACATCGGGAACTGATTGGTGGGTATGGCGGACTCGATGTCCGCCAGCACCCTCCGATGCTTCGGTAGACAGGCAGAACGGCAGTCTGTGAGTACAGAAGGCATAGATCATGTGTTCCTGTAAAGTAAGAACACAGATCAATACCTTCCACTAGAAAAGAACAGCCCCCACTTTAGTGAAAACAGGCTAGGCACACAGTTAACCCTTTTATCGCTCCCTGATGGTAACGCCTTCCCAGCCAGTGTCATTAGTTCAGTGACAACGCAGATTTTTTTAAAACTGATCACTGTATTAGTTTCACTGGTCCCCAAAAAGTGTCAAAAGTGTCAGTTAGTGTCCGATATGTCTGCCGCAATATCACAGTCCTGGTACAAGTCACCATTACTCGTAAAAAAAATAAAAAAATAAAAAAAAATATACCATAATTTGTAGATGCAAACCAATCAATATTTGCTTATTGGGATTTCTTTTTTACCAGAAATATGTAGCAGAATACATATTGGTCTGAATTAATGAAGAAATTACATATTTTTTTTTAAAATTATTCGATATGTTTTATAGCATAAAGTAAAAAATATAGGCCCGGATTCACATACATCGGCGCATATTTATGCGGGCGTAGCGTATCTAATATATGCTACGCCGACGTAGCGCACAGATGCAAGCACTGGATTCACAAAGCACTCACCCCCAAATCTATGCTGGTTTTCCTCGGCGTAAGCCAGCGTAGGTGTAAATGGGCGTGAGCCATGCTAATGAGGCGTGACCCCATTAGATGGACTGAGCGTCATAAAGATACGAATAATGTACGGCGCATGCGCCGTCCCATGAACGCAACCCAGTGCGCATGCGCAGAATCACGTCGGAACTACTCCCTAAGATACGACGGATCACTGCCTACGACGTGAACGTAACCTACACCCAGCCCTATTCACGTACTACTACGTAAACAACGTAAAATATGACGGCTGTTCCCTGGTCCATACCTTTGCTTGAGTTGCGCCTCATAGATGGGGAATAACTATACGCCAGGCGTAAGCCTTACGCAAACTGCGTATATTATGCGCCGGGCGCAACTACGTTTGTGAATCGACGTATCTCCCTCATTTGCATATTTGCAATGAGGCGGCCAGTGTAAATATGCGTCCACGATACGCCGGCGTAGGAAAGTTACGTCGGTCGGATGAAGCCTATTTTCAGGTGTATCTAGTTCTGTGGGCACGGTGCACAGATACGACGGCGCATAGTAACATTTACGCGGCGTATATCGAGATACGTCGGCGTAAGTGCTTTGTGAATCCGGGCCATAGTCTTTTTTTGTTTATAGTGAAAAAAATGTAAACTTTCAGAAGTCAAGTGGTTAAAAAAAAAACAAGCCAGTCACATATAAAATAGGGAATAACATTTGGTGAATCAGTGATGACTAAGGCACTGGGTTTCCTTGTAAATCGTAGTGACTGAGCCCAGGTTCACACTGAGCTGCGGGAATGAAGCCATGCCAGTTCAGCTGAACTCGCACGATTTCGCTTCTGCTTGTCAGTCCCGATTACAGATGTCAATGTAAATCGCGAATCGAAATTTTAAAAACTAGTGCAGAAACTACCTTTTGAAATCGGTGCAGTGCCGCCGATGCAGCGTCGCACTGATTAGGACGATGCCATTGCCGACAAATGCCACCGATTTGACATGTGATTTGACAAATCGCATGTCAAAATGCACCAGTTTGAGCCAGGGCTTAATCAGTGTCAATCTGCAGCTTCTAAAGCTAGCAAGATATTTTCTTGTAATAAAAAAATGCCTAGACTTAAAGTGTAACTCATATTCAAATTACTATTTTCATTTAGGTTAAATTTGGTGGTCATTTCGGGGTTATTTGTACTGTCCTGGCATTTTAGGACCTCGAAAACGGAGATAGGCTATCAGTACATGAGGACTGAGCAATTTTAAAATATACAGTATATACCATAGTTTGTAGATTAGATAACTTTCATGCAGTCTAAATAATATACACTGATTTGGGTTGTTTTTTTACCAAAGTAATGTAGCAAACTACATTGTAGCCTAAAGTTCTGAAGAAAGATTATTTGTTTGCAAAATTATATAACAGAAAGGAATGTTTTTTTTTCAAAAAATTTCATTTTTCATTTACTGTATATAGCAAAAATATAAAAACAACAATGGTAATTAAATACCATCAAAAGAAAACTATTTGTGTAAAAAAAATTATATAAATATAATTTGTGTATAGGGTTACATGATGGAACAATTGCCAGTTAAATTAGCACAGTGCTGAATAGCAAAAAATGCCCTGTTCTTTTTTTTTTTTAAATACGTTTTTATTTTATTCTTTCACATGTCTAAATCCGTCAATATTATTATGTTTCTTCATTAAATCTTTTCCCATTTCATAAATACAACCACATCAACAAAAAAAAAATGTCATTTACATTACATTCCACCTTGAAAAAGAAAAAATAACAGATAACAAAAAGGAAACAAAACAATAAAGACAAACTATCCCGTTACCCTGGTTGCAGCGCCCCTCCTCCCCCTCTTTACTGACTTCCAATAATCAGAATTTCCTTCTATTAGTGCCCCTATTGTACTTATTCACCACTAAATGTTGACCCTGAGTTCAATCACTCATCCCAAATTCTATAATATTTCTGGGATGTTCCTCTTTGCTCATACAATAGTTTCTCATATGGAAGGATTTGATCTACCGCTCCAAGCCATTGGCCCTTTCGAAGAAGGCGTACATAGTGCCCACTGTTAGACCCTCTACATTCCTTTCCATCACCTGCACATACTTCCCAGTTTTATACCGTCCATACTCCACCCTTATGCCTCTTACCCACAAAAACAGTTCTTTAGATTTTTACTGAATATCCTCAATGTTTCAAGCTCTAGAATGGGCACACTTTTGTTAGTTCAACTAAAGGAAATCTTCTCAGTCCTCATATAATAATGGCCTACCCTGGCCATTATTAGTACCCATTTCATTTTGTGATTACTACCGTGATGTATAGAGGAGCATAGGGGATCTCAGCTACTCAGTGTCCCTTAAAAATATTTTTGAAATGTTGGCAACTATGCACCAAGGGCCATCGGGTCAGTAGGGGGCCCCATGAAAGGCTCCTGGGATCCTGTGATAATAAAGCGTGGCAAACTTAGCTAACATTACTACTTTTTAGAGGCCCTGAGGTAGGTTATGCCACAATGTACAAATATTCACAGCATATTAGGGTACACTTAAATTGTTCGACTGAGCCCTCTAGTGCTGCGCGATGATCAATTCAGCGGGGCCCGGGTGCTTCCATCTTCACCCGGTCTTCCTTCTGGGTTCTGTGCCTTTGGTCACTTGCCTTGGCTGGGCTGCGTTCATGTCATTCCCATGCATGCTCATGCGCATCCTCTCTCTCTCATCCCCCTTTCTCTCTCATCCTCCCTCCCTTACCCCTCACCCCTCTCTCATCCTCTCCCCTCTCTCTCTCTTTCTCATCCTCCCTCTCTCTCTCTCTCTTTAATTTAATTTGTTATAACAAAAAATAGTTAGCATATTTATAAAAGGCCCACCAAAATCCTCAGCACCAGGCCCATGATGTTCTTTATCTGGCCCTGCAGGTCGGCCACTTGGCACAGGACCTGGAAGATAAGAGTAATCACTGTAGTAGCAGAGACTACTATAGCGATCATAAGCTTCCACAGGAATCTCACAGGTATGGAATATGCATACTTACATTGGTCCAAGAGGGATCAATGTAACTATGCTATAAAATCCATACCTTTAAATGCACAACCCCATCTCCCAGTGTTTAGCATGGTTGTCTTCCTAGAGGCAGCTGTGGTTTCATCCAATCTACTGCATTCAGTGCCTCCTGCTGTTTGATTGACAGCTGCTCTGACCATATAGAAACGAAGACTGGGATTTCCTGTAACTGTAACAACTGCAACTTTTGCTGGAGAGCTTGACCAGTTAATAACAGGTCTACTGGCAGGATCAATAGATAATAAAACTATGTTACAGGGAGGACAAGGAAATATACCGTAAACATTGTTTTATAGATGCCATTGACAGACTGCACCATATATTTTACGATTTATTATGCACATAGTTCTACTTTAAAAACCCTGTTGGATACATAGGATTGGGGTCGTGCCTGATGTCATACCTTCCAACATTTTGAGATGGGAATGAGGGACACCTACTAGCAAATGAATGTAGGCATAGGACACGTCCCCTGCCACACCCCCTTAAAGGAGAATTAACCAAAACAATGTTAATTTAATCCACAAGGGCTTTTTTTTTACCACTACTATTCCTTTTATATTGGCTTTTAAAATTTACAAATGCAATTTAGAAATTAGATGAAAGGTTTAGCATTGGGAAACACTTTTTGAAAGATAAAAAGTGTATATTATATACAAATATATAGATCAGACCAAAATCAGGGACAAATGAGGAGGAATGAGGGACAGAGGGACATTGCTCCAAATCAGGGACAGTCCCTCGAAATCAGGGACAGTTGGGAGCTATGCCTGATGTGAATGGCGGAATGTGTGAGCTCTATATAAATGAGTTAAATGTAATACATTTTATATACACGAGTATCATCATTTTTGTCTATTATGAATGCAGCAACTAGTTGATTTGGTTTACATATGAATAGAGAAATATCCCAGAAGTATATATTTGCTATTCTAGAAAACAATACAAAGCTGTAAGGTCAGGTTTTGCCCTTCTGTTCTTTTCAGTTACAAATGCCATTCATTTCCTGTGTAGGTGTTAGATGTCTGCTAAGAATGTATTAGTCAGAAGGATGCACGAGGAGACTTATTAGATGTTGGGTAACCAACAGATTTTTGTAAACATTTGTGATACAGTAAAACCTTGGTTTGTGAGCATAATTCGTTCTAGAAACATGCTTGTAATCCAAAGCACTTGTATATCAAAGCATTTTTTTTACATGGTATAAAAGAGAAGAGAGGCGTCTCTAAGTGTAGCAATAAGTTGCTAAATGTTGTACCTTCATTAAATGTAACCATATTGCTACACTTAGAGGCTCCTCTCTTCTTTTTTACACTCAGTTGTGACATGGCGCTACTCTTATATCAAGACATCGTTTGTATATCAAGGCAACATTTATGAAAACATTTTGCTTGTCTTGCAAAACGCTCTCAAACCAAGTAAACTGTATTTATTTTTAGCTTTTTCTGATGAACCCATATACCTTCCTTTATGTACTACTAAATAGGAAACAACTGACAAAATGTGGAAGTACATTGTCTTAAAAAACTAAATTAACAAAGGGTATAAACACCCTTGTATACCAAGACCAACTAACTTACCCACTAATAAACAATCATATTTGTATTAACCCGAAACAAAAGTATTTTTCAAATTGATGATGTTTATAATAATTCAATACTGTAGTTTGCCAGTGCTTGCTTTGTTAAAGTAGTTCTGCATGACATTTAATTTGCTTAATCTATTTTTGTATCATAGGCTTTGTTTTTTATAAAACATTGTTTTTACCTCCTTTTTAGCAATTTTTGCGACTCTGTGCTGATGATCTCCTCCACCCTCTTTCAACCACTTTCTACCTACAAGCACTCCCTCTAGAGTCAGCTGCAAATCATTGGCGCTGGACCGCCTTTCTGATGGTGACATCATGCCAGTGCAATGTGTGCTGGTGCAACCGCTTGTGTGAGACAGGGTGACAATGCAAGAGAACAATCGGGAGATTGAAAGTGGGCAGTATGTACAGGAGAGGAGTGTGGCGGGTATGAAAGTGGGTAGTATGTACAGGAGAGGAGTGTGGCGGTATGAAAGTGGGCAGTATGCACAGGAGAGGAGTGTGGAGGGTATGATAGTGGGCATAACTCCATAACAGGAAGTGCCAAACCAAAGACCTTAAAGGGGTTGTAAAGGTAAAAAAAAATGTTCCCTAAATAGCTTCCTTTACCTTAGTGCAGTCCTCCTTCACTTACCTCATCCTTCGATTTTGCTTTTAAATGTCCTTATTTCTTCGGAGAAATCCTCACTTCCTGTTCTTCTGTCTGTAACTACACACCGTAATGCAAGGCTTTCTCCTTGGTGTGGAGAAAGCCTCTAGAGGACACTCTCTACTTTGCAGATAGAGAAAGGAGCTGTGTGTTAGTGGGCGTCCTGACACTCCTGCTCACCCCCTCCCTCTCAAGAGGCTTTCTCCACACCAAGGAGAAAGCCTCGCATTACTGTGTGTAGTTACAGACAGAAGAACAGGAAGTGAGGATTTCTCAGAAGAAATAAGGACATTTAAAAGCAAAATGGAAGGAGGAGGTAAGTGAATGAGGACTGTACTAAGGTAAAGGAAGCTATTTAGGGATTTTTTTTTAACCTTTACAACCCCTTTAATGACAAGATGAAAATTGATTATTTTATTAAAAGCTGCAGATTTCCTAAAATGTACCACTCTTGCTGGAATGAATAAACAAAGTATAATATAAGGATTGAAATAAATTTATTGGAGAAAATGCTGCTTCAGATTTCCCACAGTGCTGCTCATGTAGTCAAAGGCAAAGAAACTTTGGCCATGCAATTTGTAATTTTTGTTAAATCTGAATTCTGATCATCCCCTTTGGCAGATGTAAAGTGCCAATGTTTTGTGGAAACCTTCTCTCCAAGAATGATCAGTATTCCAGCCATTCTATTACTCTTTATTTATCTATCACAGCAGGACTGTTGACATTGCTTTATGTTAACATTTGAGAATAGGTTCTCTTTATAGTACAAGACTCTGTGAGCACCTTCAATGGCACCCTATATCCTGTTTATACATACCTTGTCTATATAGATCTTTATATTCTCTTTCTTTTACATAATACCATAGTTTTTATGTGAATCAACTCACAATTTGTTTGTTAAAAAAAAAACACAGTATTAGGAAATATAGCTCTCCATGCTGCCATTAGACACAGGCAGGGCTTTTTTTCAGGGGGAACTTGGGGGAACTCAGTTCCACCACCTCTGGCTCAGACCCTTTGGTGCCTTCTCACCACAATCACTTGTAAACACAGAAGTCTAGTTTCTGTGTTTACAAGTGACAGCTCTGCACTCTGTGCGTAACCCCCCCTGAACTCTGCACTCTGTATGTAATGCAATCCTGGTATTTAATGCCCCTTTAAGACCCTTCTACTGTTTGTGAAATCTGAACGGGGTCGTGGTTGAGTTCCTGCACCTATTTTCTGAGAAAAAAAGCTCTGGACACAGGCCTGATTTTGTCATTGCTAAATTTCTGAAAATACTTTCAAAGCTGGTCAGATTTTCATTCAAACATTTCAAATTTTATTTGAAAGTACTTAAAATGTTGTGATGACCTGTTTTTGGAATGCAATGCTAGGCTTATTAAACAATTACAATACGTACAATTTTTCCCAAACAAAAACAACATTCACAGTTATAAATCCGTTCACTTGAGAAATATTTCCCATCCTGCCCATTCAAATTTTCTCATTACTGTGGTTGAAAACGGACTTGACCCCACTAACTATTAGAAAATTAAATGAACATTTAGAAAGTAAACACATTCCAGTGAAATTCTACTAGTGTATGGCCAGCCCTAGTGAGTAATCTGAGGGCATGTGCACAATACAGTTAATCACCACATGAATCACTGTCTACTCTAATGTAATGCAACCCAAAGCAAACTTGTGGATCCCCTGATGACTTTTGAGGCTGTGGAGTTGATCTACTAAAGCCAAATAGTCTGTTCAAAGTCAAATAATTTGCTGGAGCAAATTGGATCATGCTTTTTTTTTTTTGCCTTCTACTGGATCAACTGTTTGTAAAGGATTGTGTATATAGGATTGTCAATATATTTTTTTGTCCATTCTATTGGTTGAACTGGACGCTTTTCAACAAGACTTAAGCCTCGTACACACAGTTCGATTGTTGGCAGGGGATTGTCTGTTGTCAGACTGTTGTCTTAAAATCTTACCGCTAGTAGGCTCCTTTGGACAATTGTTATCCAATTTTCAACCAACAAATATTGGATGACAGGCTAGTAAATTTTCGGCGGACAACCGTTTGACGTCAGTCGAAAGTACAAACACGCAAGCTCGGAATCAATGCTCACCAAACACAAAATTAGCAGAAGGGGCCCAAAGGGTGGCGCCCAAGAGTTGAAATTCCTCATAGTACGTCACTCAGTTCCAGGGTTGACAACCTCCTGCAGCATTTTTTACTGACAAAACATGGAACATTTACTGTCAGGGCACATTTTTTACTGGCAACCTGAGAAATTGCAAAATTCCTGTTGAAAACTATCACAGTGAATATTTGAACAGTATAAACATGATATGGAAAGACTGACAATACCTATAAAAAATAAATTTGCTTGAAATACACTTAGAAAGTCAATACAGCATGAAATGATCATCCCCTGATATTTACTGGCAGTCGTAAAAAAAAATCTCAGTTTTTTATAAACTGTCAGTAAATTTACTGGCTGTTGGCAACCCTGCTTAGTTCGTGTTTGTGGCACGACAATTGTGTACTGTTATGCCGCGTACACACGATCGGTTAAACCAATGAGAATTGTCTGATGGACCGTTTTCATCAGTCAAAACCGATCGTGTGTGGGCGCCATCGGTTATTTAACCATTGGTTTAAAAAAAGCCAACTTCTTTTAAATTTAACCGATGGATTCCTAACCGATGGGAAAAAAACGATCGTTAGTAGGCACAACCATCGGTTAAAAATCCATGCATTCTCAGAATCAAGTAGACGCATGCTTGGAAGTATTGAACTTCGTTTTATTCAGCACGTCGTTGTGCTTTACGTCACCGCGTTTTTTTAACCGATGGTGTGTAGGCGTGACGGACCATCAGTCAGCTTCATCGGTTAACCGATGAAAAAGGTCCATCGGTCCGTTCTCATCGGATGGACTGATCGTGTGTACGCGGCATTAGGAATAACAAGGACAGCCGCACTCTTGAACAATCGTTGCCTTTATTTAAAACAGGAACAGCACTACAAGTCACAGCAATCGAACCTCGGACAGCTGACGCGTTTCACACTATATCTAGTGATTAGTCATAGCCTGCACCTGGGATCTCTGTGGGGTGGATTTCTGCCAAGGTCTCCACCTGGAGCGGCCATCTCTCTTTGTGTACTGTTAGTATGCAAAACAAGATCCTGGCACATGCCCTTTTGACAAAAACTAGGCGATCGGTTGGCCAACAATCGTACCGTGTGTGCGAGGCTTTACTATGTAACTATGCTGACCTTGCAGATTTTTCACTTTGCAAGAAAATAATCCTTTAGCTTAGTGATTGTGGTGAAAATTAATTTTGCAAAGAATTCATATTCATAGGCAAAGAATCCCCAATCAAGTGCATGGATAATAAAAAAGAAAACAGTATTTTTGCTTACACATGATTGAAGTCAGCAGAGCTTTATTTCGTTCACCAAAGCTGGCCATGGATTTCGATTTATCTATGACCATTCCTGTTCAAAAGGAGTCAATCTAGTGATCGTCTCGAACGGCACTGCTGGAAAATGTGTGCTTGATTAGCACATGTGCAACCCATCAGTTGCAGCGATGATCATTGTATTCTGACAATGAAGGAGTCCCGCTGTCAGAACACAATAGCACAGCGTGGAGGATTCCTTCATCCACACCGAATGTGTGGATGGGGAATCTGTTTGTTTGCTGATCAAGAAAAAAAAAAAAACTGAACCATCTATGACCAGGGGAAAATTCCTTTGCAACATGAGCATTTGCCTTTAGTAAATCAACTCATATGAGCCGAAACTTGATGGATTCTCCTAGTGAGCACCAATTAGTTGATTAAAGCGGGAGTTCACCCGAAAAATTTTAACCTTAGATTGATGCTCGTTTTGTCTAGGGGAATCCGGTAGTTTTTTTTAAATCGAAGCAGTACTTACCGTTTTAGAGATGCATCTTCTCCGACGCTTCCGGGTATGGTCTTCGGGACTGGGCGTTCCTACTTGATTGACAGGCTTCCGACGGTCGCATCTATCGAGTTACGAGTAGCCGAAAGAAGCCGAACGTCGGTGCGGCTCTATACGGCGCCTGCGCACCGACGTTCGGCTACTTTCGGAAAATCGTGACGCGATAGATGCGACCGTCGGAAGCCAGTCAATCAAGTAGGAACGCCCAGTCCCACAGCCCATACCCGGAAGCGACGGAGAAGATCGCTCTCTAAAACGGTAAGTACAGCTTCGATTTAAAAAAAACTACCCGATTCCCCTAGACAAAATGAGCATCAATCTAAGGTTAAAAATTTTCATTTCCGAGTGAACCTCTACTTTAACAAAGATATCCCCCGTTTTTTTCTATATAGAAGGTAATAAGTATGGTTTCTTTAGAAAGGTATATTTTTTTTCCTTTGTTTGATGTAAAGCACACATTTTTTATAGGTTCCCCCAGTAACCACATAGCATACCCCCTCATTTAGCCATTAAAATGGCCTGTTGAAACAAGTGCCCTGTGTCGTCCACTTTCAATCATATTTAATCAAGTAAAGGAAATGTGTAATTAGAATCAGCTGCAGAAACAGTCTTTCCCTCTTCTTCCCGTGACCTTTAGCCTCCGCCCGTGGCAGATCTCCCCTGAGCTTGGCGTTGCACTGCATTATGTGCATCCCACACATTACAGACTGCTTAATCTAACCATTTGTAACCGTCTCCATTCTTCCCAACATCATATACGTTTGCCTACACATCCTTGTGCTAAAAGCATCTGGGCACACCGCGACAAGTATTAATAGCTAGGAACCTTAATTACATTTTTAAAAAAGCCTTCAAAACTACTTTTGAACTATTGCCCCATCGTCAAATAAAATAAATAGCAGAGCATCTGGAAAAACTTGTCTTCTTTCTTTTCGTTGCAGATGAAGCTATACAAACAAATATCGAAATCAAGAGGGAATTTACACTTTTTTTTTTAATCCATTCATCTTGGCTTTTTTTTTTCTTCAATCAAGCCTAAGGTAGAACCAGTTTGAACATGACAGGTAAACTTTCCTCCTGGCAAATACTGAATGGTAAATAATACTTAAAAAAAAAAAAAAAAGTTTTTTTTTTTTTCTTTTGCGCCACACACTTAGAGAAAGTAGAGCTGCGCCCTGCTAAAGAGAAAGATCAGGCGTAGCTGGAAAATCTAATATATATTCAACAAGGAGGAGCACTGAAGTTGACAGTATCATTTATATGCAACACACAGCTAAGAGTGGACAACCTCTGTCCAATGTATATTTTACAAGGTTGCGATGTTATAGCGTCAGCGGGAAAGTGGGCCACCTATAGACCTAAGATAAGTCCTTTTGGATTTAAAGGGCAGAGTCACGGAGCTGACAATCTAGTGCCCAATTAACATCCAGAGAGAGAGAGAGGAGAAATGCTAGAGCATCTATGGAAAGCAAAACTGTACAGGAGGAGCATACCTCCCTCCTTCCCCCCCTTCTCATCTTGGTCCCCCTCCTCATTCCCTCCCTCCCTCCTTCTCCGCACTCCTTCCTCCTTTCCAAGCAGGAACCTTTGTGTGTTGCAGCTGGTGAGGGGGGAGGTTTTGCTCTATCTTTTCAGTATACAGGCTCTTTTTTAACAGACAACACTTCTTCTGTCCTCAATACCCTACAGATCTATTTTTATCTTATTATTTTATTTTTTTTGTGTGGGAGTTACAAATCTGCCTTTGCTTCTCGTTTTCCATCACCTTTCTAAAATCATTTGAATTTTGCCAGCATCCAACTGATAAGTAATTTTTTTTTTATCGCTTGACTTTTTTCTTTTTTTTTTTTCATGATTGAATTAGTACTTTTTTTTACAATTATAATGCACAGAAAATTATTTCTGTATTAACGGCGCTTTAGAATTAGGTTTAAAAAAAAAAAATGCCAGAAAAGTAAACTTCATTGTTACTAAGGTACCGCTAAACGATATGGCACTTTTTTTTACTTGATTGGATTTAGGTGCTGTTTTTTTTTATTATTATAAATGCTGCAGAAGAAAATCATAGCGTTGAATGTTCTGGCAGATCATGTTTGACAGCAGAATAGACAGAGGTTCTGACCTACTGGTAGTTCAACTTTCGCTGTTTCTGTAAAGTAGCCAAATATGTATTTTTACTGTAGAGCGCACAGAACCGTTGCCATGGACGTACAATGGGACATGGTATACACGTTATTTTTGTTCCTGTTTCTCTACGGCCACATCAGTGTCAGCATAGCCAGCCAAGGTAAGACCTTCCTGGTGTTATTCACATGTTTGTATGACTTAACTACGCAGTTTAAAGCAACTCACTTGCCAGTGTAAACTGTCAGCTCTGTGGGTATGTGGGAATTTTCATGCTGGCTTTTTGTCACTTTGTGGGTTATATGCGATGAGCACCTTTGGGTTCATGGATAACTGACAATGTGCAAAGCGAGGCAGCCAATCAGCAGTCATCTTTCATGTCTGTTGACTTCTCCAAACTGATGGAAGGTAAATTCCTATGGGATGCATATTTTGTGCTGCTCTATAACTAAGCCTGCTTCTTTTGCTTTTATCTCAGTATGCTTTTTATAAATGTTGTCATGTTTTTGCTTTAATGTAATGATTTTCCTACATCAAAGTCGGCATATCAATTGTTTTTTATTCAGAGCTAGGTTTCACGTGATGCAGGTTAAAAGTTTCAGGAGGAGAGTAGATGCAAGAAGAATTTAAATTATTTGGAGGTTGTTTTCTCTATAATTATGTCTAATTGAATGGCTTGGTCATGTGTTGTTTTTATAATAGTCACTAACTTCATACATTTGCTGTTACCAGGTTAAATAAGTACACAATTTTATTGATTAAGCTTCAGATCCACATTACCTGCACTGTTTCTCTATTTCCTTTAAAAACCGTAAAGCCCTTGTCTCTAGAGAGGCACATAGTTAATATCAATTTAAACAACACCGCTGTTTCCTTTATAAAATGCTGTTTAAACATAGATGGTTTTCATTTTTGAATATCACCTTTGGCTATGAGAATCTTACACTGATACAGCTGTGCTATATTTCGGGATTGATATAAAACATGGTACACAAATTTATTAACACATAGCAGCCAATCAGAATTGACCTTTCAGCACTTTGGTTAGTTATTACATCCATGCTATTAACACTTGAAGATCGATCTATAGATACTGAGGGCAAGTGATACCCATAACAACCAATTAGATGTTGGATTTTCCTCTAACCTGAACTTTTAAGTAACTTGAAGTTATAGCTGGAATATGACTGATGGCTATAGGTATCATAGACAATTTCTTACCTCTCAATAAAGCATTATGGCTTTTGCAGGTTAGCAGTCCTTAGATGTGGTGGCTGTATTTGATTTATTTTTTCACGCTTTCTTTTTCTTTATTTTAACTTGGTAATCCTGCCATTAACTTACTTCCTGTCCGGGGGTGACAACCATAATGAGCAGGGTTGTCACCCTAGGACAGGAACTGTCTTAACACTACATACTGCTTCCCTTGCTTCCACATAACAAGGTGTTTTATAGTAGATTGAGATAGCTAGGAACAACATTGACTGATAACAGTCCAGAGGCAGAAGGTAGAGGAAGTTATCAAGTCACAAGGTTTTTGGTTGGATGAACAGATTGTTTTGCACTTGATGAACCGATATAATAAAATGCTTTCAATGGTATATTTAACAAACCAAAAGGCAACACATAAAATACATTTAATGGTAGACCTTTCATATATATAAGTTGTTTGGCAATGTGTCATCATACAGTTCAGAGGTCTCAGGTATATTACATTACTGACTATCTATCGTCATACTTCGGCAATTGCACATCGTATATTTGTACATAGAAAAGATCTTGTAACCTATGTAGTTGGGTTATTTTTACTATATTATTGTTACTTTTCAGTCTACCATGCATGCTGCTTGCTATGCCTAGTACTCGGTGACTATGTATACGGTTGATTATACAGCATCTAAATCACATATAGACATTCTGCTCCAGCTTTGTTCTGACCTTTGAAGTAGATTCATGAGGGCTGAGCTAGCCTATGATGTGTTTTCTACCGCTGTTATGAGGCCTCTTGTTATTTTTTGACATTTTTTAGCTATGACTGTGGATGTTTAGTGGGGTGGGGGAAATCTCAGCCCAAGGTTCAGGGCCAGAGGCGAGCGGTCTGGGGTGGCGGGGGCTACAGAATAAGATCTTGGTCTCCATAAAAAGCTGTGGGTACGTCATATAATTAAAAACAGCAACTAGGAAAATGACCATGAGGTACAAAGTAAAGACATTCCTGTAAAATGTGCTCATTATAGAGATTACAGATACATCTGATATCAGTACTTATTACATTACATATCATATTACACAGTAATAATGCACAGCCTAACCACACACACTTTTTTTTTACAATCTTTCTTTAGTAATTCAACGAGAAATGTGAAGAAAGCAGTAAACCTTCTCAGCCAATCAGAACTTAGTTTTCCATTTAGTCTTTTTATTTATTCTGAACTGCTAAAGGTCAACATCTGATTGGCTCCTAAGATCACTGTATACCACTGCTCTTGTTGTGAACCAGCAATACTACTTGTTGTCACTTTCACTTAGGATGGTCCTAAACTGGCAGATCTCTCGCAGGTAACATATTGGGAAGACAGACGCGCTCCACCTTGTTGAAATCCGATGCAGTTTCTTTTGTGAAATATTTAAGGCACAGTGAAATAACCACATAACCATCAGAGAAACATTTCCAACATGCTTGATATCTCTTGCTTGTTATAAGAGAAACATGGAGTTTAAAAAAAAAAAAACCTACATACTCATCTAAGTGGATGTAGCATTGATCTGATGCTGCATCTGCCCCTAGAGAACTGAGTGATCAAAGACCGCTAATCACTCAGTTCATGGTTTTCACTGAGCAGAGAGATGGTGACTGTCAGTCACCGGCTCTCTGCTTTGCCCCTCCAGCACTCACTGGAGCAACAGGTTATGGATGGGGAAAGAAGGGCTGGCTCAGGCTTTCAGTGGCATGCTGAGAGCAAGAGCAAGCTGCGGGACCAGATATCTGGGTGGATATTAAAGTCTGTATCTCTCCGAAGCCTGGACCAGTTGAGTGAAATCAGCTGACAGCAGATTTTGGCCTGCTGTCGGCTAAATGCAGGTCACAGGAGTGCAAACCGAGATGTACTCCTGTGACTTACAGGAGAAGTATGGCCATTGACCAAAAGAGCTTTGGCCCTACTTCTAGTTTAACCCTTCATAAACCAGATTAACATAATGAATGTGTTTATCAGTCAAAAAGCATGTAAAAGTATGCAGTATATACATCTTATTCTTTTACAGATCTTTTATTAGAGAATGCTAAAGGAAGGTACCCTAACTGGGTTTAAGGTACCTTACTTACAAAGTTTGCAAAAGTACAAGTGTGGTTGTCACTCGTTAAGTTTGCAATTACAAAACAGTAGCAATAGGTTCAGAATCCATTCTTAGGAAGGACTCTAAAGTGTGTGGTTGATTCTTCACAACATTCTTTAGGTAAGTGGTAACAATCCCATGAGGTATATCCATTGTAAACAGATTGGACTGGATCAATGGGATCTCCTTTGAAACCAAAGTAGGTTAGTACCTTTGCAAACAATAGGACATGTTCTCATCTGCAAACATGTTCTTGCATGCTGAGAAACCTCCACCACTTAAAATGTATAACAGTGTATATATGCTCAAGATGTAAAATCATATATTCCTTTCCACATTGTATTTAAATTATTTCTAGTCTACGCCTATTAATCTCAACAAAGATTGTAAACCTATTTTGTGAGGTTCCCCACAAATTAACCTTCGTGGAATCTGTGACATGTATTTACTATGCCCTGTGAATGTGCACTGGTGTGTCACACATTTCACAGAGCCTGCCTTCATAAATACAGAGGCGCTGAGAAAGGAGTTGGAGTCAGTGGAGGGGTTTCATCAGATTAGGCGACCCGTCAGAATGTGTAATGGAAGTGAAATTCTGGTGCCGCCATCTTGCTACACCCCGCACTCCTCCATAGTAAGGATACACTGAGAAGGTAGAAAGCGGACATCTTATTACACCCACCGGAGTTTTGCATTTTACACGTATTTTTAACAGTAAAGTGAGTTTATATAGTGAAATACAGTACTTAGAACTTTGTGTAAATGTTTAGATGTTGAATTTTAAAAGCAGCAAACTTCTTTGAGATTAGCAAACCTATAAGAAGAGCAGGCTTGCCGCTGCTTTAAAATTTCAACCAGTCAGACGGAGTTCTAAGTACTCTATTTCACTATATAACCTCAGTTTACTGTTAAAAATACATGTAAAATGCAAAACTCTGGTGGATGTAACAAGATGTCCGGTTTCCCCCTTCTCAGTGTATTCTTACTATGGAGGAGTGCGGGGTGTAACAAGATGGCGGCGACGGGATGTCACTTCCGTTACACATTCTGACGGGTCGACAAATATGACGAAACATAAGAATCCCTGATTTCTGGCAGCAAGGCACCATGGGATATGTAATCTTTAGAAACTGAAAGTAAACAGCAGAGGAGAAGCTGCAAAGCATGCAGGGAATCCAGGAAGACGTGGAAAGAAATGGATAGCAGACAGGCTGAACTCACAACATGAAAGAAGATTTTATACTGTAAAATCAAAGTAAATGTCTTGACCACAGAACTCCTTTAAGAGTGGTTGTTCCCTGTTCGCCACCGAGAAAATTAATTATGGAAAGAGAGGTTTTAGTGAAAGTGAATGATGGGAAGGAGCTGATTCATTGTACAAATCCATAGGAAAATCTTATTGTAGTTGGGGGGGGGGGGGGGCATTCTTCCAAGGCAACCAGCCCTTTACCACTATGGTGATGCCCTGATGCTTTCTGGTGCAAATATTGGTATCCAGCTAACAATCTGAATACTGCCTGCAATGACTTGCCTTTCCTAAAGAAAATACAAGCTTCCTGGCTGTAATGCTGATCCAACAACTTGGATACTTTAAAGTGATTGTAAAGGCATCTCTATCCAGTGATGTTGTAGGATTGTCTCAGCTGCCTTGGACTCCTCTCCCCATTGCTTGAGACAACAGAATGGTGCCATTGGCTCCCACTGCTGTTAATCAAAGTCAGTCAGCCAATGAGGAGAGATGGGGGGACTCAGATACATGTCTAAATGATTACACAGAGCTGCTACTCGCCTCAGGTGCCCCCATAGCAAGGAGGGAGGGGCCAGGAGAACCGAAGAGGCACCCGAGAAGAGAAGGATCCAGGCTGCCTTGTCCAAAACCACTACACAGAGGAGGTAAGTATAACATGTTTATTATTAAAAAAAAAAAAAAAACAAGACTTTTCAATCACTTTAAGTTAATGACTTAGCGCAGGTATAAAGATACACATCACTCTAGCTTGAATTGGAAGTTCAGTCAAACACTAACTATACTTAAATCTACCCCACTCCCATTCTAAGCTTATTCTATCTACCCTATGAAAGAAAAGATCTGTATACTTACCTATGCTGAGGGTGCTCCGATTCGGTCACATGATCGGGTCCCAGTGCCAGCTTGAGTGTAGGGTAGGAACAGCCAACAACAGATGTCCAATAGTAAACCTATGGGTGATGTCACTGCCCAGGCTCTGCTATCTTTGTCGGCGATCTCTCTTCTTCACTGAAACTGGCGCTGGGACCAAATCATGTGTCCGGACTGGAACTGCTTCAGAATGGGTTAGTATACCGATCTTTCCCTTACAGGGTAGATAGAATAGGCTTAGAATGTGGGTGGGAGTAGATTTCTGTTTTATTAGTGTTTGACTTAACTTCCACTTTAAGGAGCAGCAAACTTGTTTCAGGTTAGTGACTCAAAAAGTATTAAAGCTTAAGTTTCGTAAAAAATATGTCCTATGTCTGATTGACTGCTGTATAGTGTAGAAATCTTCTCCAGCACTGCAGGGTTTAACATCAGCTTCTGCAGTTCCACAGAGTTGTGCCACTCGCCCGCCCCCCGATGCCCGCCTCCTCCATTTATAGAACTCTTACTATTCTTTTCCCAGAATGTAAAGCGTTCTGTAAATGGAGGACAAGTAGGTGGATGAATGACAGGATCTGTCTCCTCCAGTCACAGAACACTTATTATTCTAGAAAATAATAGTATGAGTTCTATAAAACAGCAGAGGTAGGTAGGTAGAAGGGGCGGGCAAGTGGCACAACTATTACCTTCACAGCTGCTGTTAACCCTAGCAGCGCCGCAAGATCAGTGTTGTAGGGAGGACCAGACACATTTCATTACAGGTAGGTTATGTCCCTGGTGCTGCATAATAAAATAAAATGAACTGAAGGCAGCCAGACAGCTATTATTCATTAGAAATTTGGCAACAACCGCCTACATGTTTCTCTTATTATGTTTTTTTTAGACATAATTTAGGTACATTACGCGAAACTTTAGCAGAAGTATAGCTGTTAAGCCTCGTACACACGATCCGTCCATCCGATGAGAACGGTCTGAAGGACCGTTGTCATAGGTTAACCAATGAAGCTGACTAATGGTCCGTCGCGCCCACACACCATTGGTTAAAAAACCGATTGTGTCAGAACGCGGTGACGTACAACACAACGACGTGCTGAAAAAAACGAATTCAATGCTTCCAAGCATGCGTCGACTTGATTCTGAGCACGCATGGATTTTTAACCGATGGTTGTGCCTACTAACGATCGGTTTTGACCTATCGGTTAGGAATCCATTGGTTAAATTTGAAGCAAGTTGGCTTTTTTTAACCTATGGATAAATAACCTATGGGGCCCACACACGATCGGTTTTGACCGATGAAAACAGTCTATCAGACCGTTGTCGTCTGGTTTACCTATCGTGTGTACGTGGCCTTAATCTATTCCTAGAATCCAATGAGGGTTAAATGTGTCGGATATGATAGAAGGATTTTGTAATGTAACATCTCTACTTTTGTTGCAGTTGTCTTTTTTTGTGAAGCAACTCTAAAAAATTTAAACTTTACCTGATTAAAAAGAATAACGGTGAACAAACTGGTACCAAGCTGGTATCATAAAACACAGGACCTTATTTTCAGAGTTACAATAATCTTCTTGACAAGCTCCCTGAAATATCCAAACCCTTTCTTTCTCTAGCTGAGGAAATCAAACGTTATTAAGAAAGAAGTAGAAGACACAGCCCGGAATCGTCTGCTCTAGGTATCACCAGTGGCGGCTGGTGCTCAAAATTTTTGGGGGGGGCGCAAACGAAAAAAAAAATATTGCAGCCTCACTGTGCCCATCACATGCAGCCACTGTGCCATCAAACTCAGCCACTGTGCCATGCCACCAAATGCAGCCACTGTGCCATCAATTGTCACCACTGTGCCATGCCATCAAACAGCAACTGTGCCATCAATTGTCACCACTGTGCCATGCCATCAAACGCAGCCACTGTGCCATCAATTGTCACCACTGTGCCATGCCATCAAACGCAGCCACTGTGCCATCAATTGTCACCACTGTGCCATGCCATCAAACGCAACCACTGTGCCATCAATTGTCACCACTGTGCCATGCCATCAAACGCAGTCACTGTGCCATCAATTGTCACCACTGTGCCATGCAACACAGCAACTGTGCCATCGATTGTCACCACTGTGCCATGCCATCAAACGCAGCCACTGTGCCATCAATTGTCACCACTGTGCCATACCATCAAACGCAGTCACTGTGCCATCAATTGTCACCACTGTGCCATGCCATTAAATGCAGCCACTGTGCCCCTCAACTGTTGCCACTGTGCCAATTGTCACCACTGTGCCCTTTAATTGTCACCACTGTGCCCCATGATGCCACTGTGCCCATTGTCACCACTGTGCCCCATGATGCCACTGTGCCCATTGTCACCACTGTGCCCCATGATGCCACTGTGCCCATTGTCACCTCTGTGCCCTTTGTCACCACTGGGCCCCATGATGCCACTGTGCCAATTGTCACCTCTGTGCCCTTTGTCACCACTGTGCCCCATGATGTCACTGTGCCCCTTTCCCTGTAAAAAGCACTTACCTGAGGATTCCATGTGCTCCCTCGATGTCTTCTGCCGCTGTGGTGAAGCTTCAGCCAATCAGGTTCCTGATAACCAGAATCCGGGAACCTGATTGGCTGAAACGGCCGTTTGTCTTATACAATGCCATGCCATCAAACGCAGCCACTGTGCCATCAATTGTCACCACTGTGCCATGCCATCAAACGCAACCACTGTGCCATCAATTGTCACCACTGTGCCATGCCATCAAACGCAGTCACTGTGCCATCAATTGTCACCACTGTGCCATGCAACACAGCAACTGTGCCATCGATTGTCACCACTGTGCCATGCCATCAAACGCAGCCACTGTGCCATCAATTGTCACCACTGTGCCATACCATCAAACGCAGTCACTGTGCCATCAATTGTCACCACTGTGCCATGCCATTAAATGCAGCCACTGTGCCCCTCAACTGTTGCCACTGTGCCAATTGTCACCACTGTGCCCTTTAATTGTCACCACTGTGCCCCATGATGCCACTGTGCCCATTGTCACCACTGTGCCCCATGATGCCACTGTGCCCATTGTCACCACTGTGCCCCATGATGCCACTGTGCCCATTGTCACCTCTGTGCCCTTTGTCACCACTGTGCCCCATGATGCCACTGTGCCAATTGTCACCTCTGTGCCCTTTGTCACCACTGTGCCCCATGATGTCACTGTGCCCCTTTCCCTGTAAAAAGCACTTACCTGAGGATTCCATGTGCTCCCTCGATGTCTTCTGCCGCTGTGGTGAAGCTTCAGCCAATCAGGTTCCTGATAACCAGAATCCGGGAACCTGATTGGCTGAAACGGCCGTTTGTCTTATACAATGAGCGCAGATTGCCTGCGCTCAGAGTATAGACAGCTGAGAGCCGGAGAAAAGCCTATCAGAGCCGCTATTCGGGTAACCGGTGTCCTGCATCCGGTTATCTGAATAGACCAGGCAGCGCTGGCAACCAACAATAACATACATTTGTGCATTTATGCACAAATGTGTGTTATTTATTTGCGAGAGGGGGTGGCGCTGCAGCGCCCTCTATAGACGGCCGCCAGAACTGCGGCTAAAATGTCAAAATGACATTTTAGCCGAATAAAAGTTCTTAAAGGGCCCTTTTTTTTTTTTTTTTTTTTGTGACTGTGGGAGGGGGGGCGGCGCCCGTGCGTCCCTATGGACGGGCCGCCACTGGGTATCACAATATATAGGTTGGATCAACAAAGCTTAAAAGAGAAGTGCAGGGGAAAAGAAGAAACAATCATACTCTGTGTGGCTGCAGCATCAATCCGATGCTGCAGCTGTCGCTCGCCAGCTCTAAGACTGAGAATTGAGTGGCCACATGACTGCTATACACACAATTCTAGATCTACACTGAGCAGAGAGCGGTGATGTGTCAGTCACTGGCTCTTTGCTCTGCCCTGCCTCACTGGAGCATGGAACTGTGGTAGGGAGGCTGAGCCAGCTGCTGGTCAGGTATCTGGGTGGATCCCAACATTATTGTCGGCATCCCTGCAGAACAGTGATGGCTCATCCATATGGGGCGCATGGGTGACGCCCCCTATCCATGTTTCCGGCCCCCTAATCTACACGCGGGGTGCCAGACGCATGGATTTCAATGTTTTTTTTTGTTTGAAGCACATGATTAGAGCCTGAGGCTCTAATTGGCTTAAAAAAAGTGTGGACCCGATTGGCCAGGAAGTCTTAGGAATTGGGTCTCAGTCAGGACCCACTTGCTGTTGGGCCTGGAGGAGAAGCAATGGCCCCAAAGTGTGGAGCTGAAGCCTGAATCCATGTCTGCCTGCCTGGTAAGGAGGCCCCTCATTCCCATCCATCTCCCACGCATTTCCGTTCGTCTCCCATGGGGGGGGGGGATCACTGCATTCCTGTAATCTCCCGCAGGAGGAGGGGGATTGCTGCATTCCCGTACATCTCCAGTCGGGTGGTTGGCGTTGGTTTGCCAGCCCTCCTCTAAATATGAAGCACCAGCCACCACTGCTCTGTGACTGGCTCTGTGATGTCACTTGACAGTGGGCTTTAGCACTCCTGTGACCCACATGAGAAGTATGGCCTAACGAGCTTTGGCCTTATTGTAAAGGTAAATGAAAAAAATAACAAACACAATTTTCTTGTTTTTCTCGGGTCCCCTACCTGTGCTCCTGGTCCAGTCCAATCCAGTCAAATCGCAAGACAAGTCACACCGGTGTAACCGGGGGCTAAACCTAATTTGCCACATAGTTGCCCACTTTTTTTTTTTTTCTTTTTTTTCCCACTTCAGACTCAACCAGAGAAAAAAAACAAAGAAACGAGGAGAGGACCATGCTCCTGGCCCAGACTTCACTTGCCCGTATAATCTCCTCTATGGTTTCGCATCATAAGTGGTTCATATTCATTTAATTAATATTTGATTTATTTTCTTTTTTCTTTTATTTCTTTTTTTTTTTCTCTCTTCATACACAACAGTTATTAAAACAAACAAAAAAGGGAGGAAGAAAGAAAAAAAAAAGACAAAAAAACAAAGCAACAATCCGAATCCGAGTGGAAAATGATTACCATCTCTGGGTCATCCGGAAGTTCATTATTTGTGATTTCTCAGATTTTTTGTCTGATCTCCCTCCAGTATCTTCTTATTTTAGGGCAAATCCACCAGACGTGGGCCATAGAGCCAACTTCGCCACAACCCCTCCAACATAGTTGTGATGTGGTTCCTGAGAATTTATGTAATTTGTCCGGCGTAAGATACCAGCAAACTAAACATTTATAGTTTAGTTCTCTAGTATCATTGTTTATTGAGGTCTCGTGAACCCTTGTTATTATTTGATTAATCTCAAGCTCGTTTACCCGTGAACCCAGCTCCTCCTCCCATCTCTCAATGAATGGCAGGGCATTCTGTGTTCTTGTTTTGTTTAAAATCTGATATATTTTAGAAATTATGCCCTTTTCGATCTTCCCCCTCGCATAATTTTTCGACGGGCAGAAGGTTTGTCTCTGCTCTAACCGGTTGAGGGAGGCTATCAAAAAAATGTTTTAGTTGTGCATAGTTGCCCAATTAAACAGTGCATAGCTTTGTGTCATCTGCAAACACTAAATTGGTACTTTTAATCCCAGACCCAATATCATTTATAAATATATTAATAAGTAAGGGTCCCAACACTAAACCTTGGAGTACACCACTAACAACCTTAGACCATTCAGAGTATGAATCATTAACTACTACTCTCTGAATATTGTCTTTTAGGAAGTTTTCTATTCATTTATGGCCGGTTCACACTGGGGCGACTCGTCAGGCGACTCAGCCGCCTGACAAGTCGCGTCCCATTCTATTCAATAGAACCGTTCTAATAGGAGCGACACAAGTCTCTCCGACTTACAAAAAGGTTCTTGTACGACTTTGGGGGCGACTCGGGGCGACTTGCATTGACTTCTTTATATAAGTCATTTTGCAAGTCGCCTCTGAAGTCGTCTTCAGGACGCCTTGCCGAGTCGCCCCCGTGTGAACCGACTCTTACAAATGTAATTTTCTAAGCCTGTAGACTTTACTTTACACATTAGCCGTGTGTGGGGAACTGTGTCAAATAATTTAGCAAAAGCCAAGTATATATAATGGGCCGGATTCACATACTGGAGCGCATCTTTATGCCAGCGTGGCGCATCTCATATGCGCTACGCCGACGTAACACAGAGAGGCAAGCACAGTATTCACAAAGCACTTGCTCCCAACGTTGCGCCGGCGTAACGTAAATTCCTCGCCGTAAGCCGGCCTAATTCAAAGTAGGTGGTAGTGGGCGTGATACATTTAAATGAACCGTGACCCCATGCAAATGATGGGCCGAACGAACGGCGCATGCGCCGTCCCGTAGACGCTTCCCAGTGCGCATGCTCAGAATCATGTCGGAACGAACGCCTAAGATACGTCGAATCACTGAACGTAACCTACGCCCAGCCCTATTCACGTAGTACGGCTGTTCCGTGGTCCATACCTTTGCATGGAATGCGCCTCCTATATGTAGAAAAACTTTACACCGGACGTACGCCTTACGTAAACGGCGTATATTACTGCGACGGACGCAAGTACGTTCGTGAATTGGCGTATCTCAGTCATTTACATATTCGACGCGTAAATCAATGGGAGCGCCCCTTGCAGCAAGCGTAAATATGCGCCCAAGATACGCCGGGGTAGGAAAGTTAAGTCGGTCGGAGGAAGCCTATTTTCAGGCGTATCTAGTTCTATGGGCACGGCGCATAAATACGACGACGCACATTTACACTTACGTGGCGTATCTGTACATACGTCGTCGTAAGTGTTACGTGAATCCGGCCCAATATATCTATAGCCATTCATTTGTCTAAAGTTTTGCTTGTCTCCTCATAAAAAGAAATGTAATTTGTTTAACAACTTCGGGTCTTTTCTATCTTCCTTATCATATAAGGTAAACAAACAGGTCTACTTGGTAAAGACTTTGACACCTTTTTAAATATAGGCACTACGCTGGCCTGTCGTTAAAGCAGTATTCCACCCACAATTTTTTTTCTTTAAAAGTTAGCAGCTACAAACACTGTAGCTGCTGACTTTTAATAAGCACACTTACCTGTCCAGGGAACCCGGCCCGCCGAGGCCGATCCATCCATCAGGTCGAGTGTGACGCCCCCATTCTAAGTAACGGAAACCGGCAGTGGAGCCTTATGGCTTCACTGCTCATTTCCTACTGCGCATGCGCGAGTCGTGCATCGCTTCATGAATGGCCAGCTTGTCTTCTGGGACACACACAGTTCCCAGAAGACACAGGCAAGGGAGGAAGTGACCTAGGGGCTCCGTGGTTTAGGAAGTGGCAAATTAGGTTGACTGCATAGCAACAGAGTGTTTCTTGGAAGTTAAAAACATTTTTTTTTTTTCAGTTTGTTTCCATGAGTGTTTTAATGAAAAAAATAATTCAGGGTGGAACTCCACTTTAAAGAGCCCCTGAAAAATTTGAAACAATGGCTTTGAAATGACAGAGCTCAGTTCTCTTAGGGCATGTGGGTATATGCCATCTGATTCAATTTTATTTTGTTTAAATGTTTCTGGAGCGGACTGGCGCGTACACTCGGAATTTCCAACATCAAACGTTGGATGGTAGCTTGTTGTCGGAAATTCCGACTGTGTGTAGGCTCCATCGGACATTTTCTGTCGGAATTTCCGACAACAAAAATTTGAGAGCTGGTTCTCAGATTTTCTAACAACAAAATCCATTCTCATCATTTCCGATTGTGTGTGGACAATTCTGATGCACAAAATTCCACGCATGCTCTGAATCAAGTACGAAACGGAAGCGCTCGGTCTGGTAAAACTTGTGTTCGTAATGGAGATAGCACATTCGTCACGCTGTACGGACTGAAAAGCACGAGGCTGAAAAGCACAAATCGTCTCTCACCAAACTTCTACTAACACGACTGGTATTGAACTTCCCTTTTAATAGAGCCGTTGTACGTGTTTATACGTGACCGCGTTCTTGGCGCAAAGTCATCCGGAAGTTAAGCCCCCTCCTCCTTCCACCCGCCACTGAACCATTCACAAAGCACAGCGCACTTCGCACATGCGCAGTCGGGAACCAGCTGTGAAGCCGCACTGCCGGGTTCCCTCACCCTAAATTGCGGCGGCAGCACCCAAAAGCCGACTGAAAAATCAGCTCGGGTGAAGACACCACTGGCACAGAGCTGAGGAAGGTATTTAATTAATGTGTCTTCTCTATTTCCCCAGTCACCAACTCAAAATCATCTAATAAAAGGCTGACATTCTCAGACCTGGCCTTTTTATTATTAATAATTTTGAAGAAATATTTTGGGGTTTGTCCTACTTTCTTTTGTAATCTCTTGTTCGTTTTGAATTTTTGCAACCTTGATTTCCTTATTACATATCCTGTTATATTGGGCCAGATTCATAGAAAAAGTACGCCGGAGTATCTGCTGATACTCCGGCGTACTTTCAAATTTGCCGCGTCGTATCTTTATTTGTCATTCACAAACAAAGATACGACGGCTTTTGGCTAAGATCCGACAGGCGTACGGCTTCGTATGCCTTCGGATCTTAGGTGTAATTTTCCGGCGGCCGATGGGTGGAGTTTGCGTCGTTTTCCAGCGTCGGGTATGCAAATTAGCTGATTACGGCGATCCACGAAGATACGCGCGTTCGTCGCAATCTCTTACGTCGTCGCTAGTCGGTTTTTCCCGTCGCAAACATAAGCCTGCTTTTTCATGGCTTACATTTAGACAGCCCATGTTAAAGTATGGCCGTCGTTCCCGCGTCGAATTTCAAAATGTTTTTTTCTTTTGCGTAAGACGTCCGGGAATACGAAAGTACATTACGCACGTCGCCGTTCAAAAAACACGTCGGGGCGCTGTAATTTTGCGCAAAGCATGGCGGGAAACTTCCTAACGGAGCATGCGCAGAACGTTCGGCGCGAGAACGCGCCTAATTTAAATGGTACACGCCCCATTTGAATTAGACGGGCTTGCGCCGGACGGCTTTACGCTACGCCGTCGCAAGTTTACACGTAAGGTAAGTGCTTTGTGAATCAAGCACTTGCGGCGGCGTAACGTAAAGGGGATACGTTACGCCGCCGTAAATATTTGTGAATCTGGCCCATTGTTTGTAACTTTTAAATGATGATAGTGTTCCTTTATTATTATATTTTTTTCAAATGTTCTTATTATATATAGTTTTTTCAACATTGGAGTTTTATTTTTAGCACTTTAAACCTATTGTCAATGGGAATATATTTTGCTTCGTTTTCAAGTTGCTTTTTACATTGCCCTCCGCTCTCGTCTCTGTCCTGCAGATGATTGTGTTCCCTAGCCATGCAAGCGCAGTCCACTTTCTCTCTCTGGGAGTGTGAAAGAGTGCAGACTGCGTTGGTAGAAAACAAAGCTGAGTGCTTGTTTGTAAGTTGCTGGGGCCATGTATCCATTGCTTGGTATGTCCTGCTATCTGCAGGATGGAGAAGGCAATGAAATAAGCATATACAAACGGAAGGATGCCACGCTAAAATGACAAAGAAATAAAGTCCCATAAGTATTATAGTCCAAGTAGAAGTGATATAGTCCAATCATGAAACTAGTAGATCACTTCAAGCAAAATGTGAGGGATTAATAGGTAGATTCAGTAAGAGTTAGGTCGGCTTATCAGTAGATAAGCCGACCTAACTCAGAATCTACGCCGACTTATGTTTAAGCGTATGCTCAAACAGAGATACGCTTAAACATATCTAAGATACGACGGCTTGCGCCGTCCTATCTTAGATTGCAATATTTCGGATGGCCGCTAGGTGGCGCTTCCATTGCGATTCAGGAACGTACGCCCGGCCGACGCAGTACTTTTACGCCGTTTACGCAAGAGATAGGCCGCGTAAAGTTAGAGCTGGGCCCTAGTTGGAATAGTAATGTCAAGTATGGCCGCCGTTCCCGCGTCCAAATTTTTTTACGTCGTTTGCGTAAGTCGTCCGTGAATCGGGATTTACGTAGTTTACGTCCACGTCGAAATCAATAGGCCCGTGCGGCGTACTTAGCCGCAATGCACACTGGGGAATGTAGGCGCCCGGCGCATGCGCAGTTCACTAAAAACGTAAAAAACGGAAGGTCAAGCCCCATTAACATACAACACGCCCCCCTCAAACACATTTGAATTAGGCGCCCTTACGCCCGCCGATTTAGGCTACGCCGCCGTAACTTAGCAGGTAAGTACATTGTGAATCATGTACTTGCCTCGCTAACTTATGGCGGCGTAGCTTAAATTCCTTAAGCTACGCCACCGCAAAGTTGCGGCAATGTTACTGAATCTAGCTATAAGTGTTCAACATATATGAAAAAACACTTTGATAGTGAATCATGTAAAGATATGCAGTAGTGAAATCCACTAACAAGTGTGCCTGGCCCCCAAGTTGGGATACAGAAAGATAGTACTCCAGCTCAATACTACATACTGCTAATGCGTTAAAATGTTCTGTTTAGATATTTAAAGTGGGTGCAAACCTGATTCATGAAATCTGACCTGGGCACATATATCTGTAGTGTTTACTTATGTCTCTCCAAAGCTCTAAGGCCGTGTACACACGGTCGTTCCAAACCGATGAGAATGGACCGAAATTCAGTTTCATCGGTCCAAACCGACCGTGTGTATGGCCCATCGGTCTGTTGTCCTTCAGTTCAAATTTCACAAACAGTAGAAGGGTCTTAAAGGGGCATTAAATACCAGGATTGCATTACATACAGAGTGCAGAGTTCATGGGGTTACACACAGAGTACAGAGTGCAGAGCTGTCACTTGTAAACATAGAAACCAGACTTCTGTGTTTACAAGTGATTGTGGTGAGCATGCGCCAAAGGGTCTGAGCCAGAGGTGGTGGAACTGAGTTCCCCCAAGTTCCCCCTGAAAAAAAGCCCTGAGTATAACATGTTTGTTATTTAAAAAAAAATGTATTATAATGTATATTTTAATAAAAATACCTTGTCCTCAAAGTAGAATTCCAGGCTATTGCTAACTAAGCTTAAATCTGCTCCCACCCCAACTCCTTTTCTAATTACCCCAAAAAATGAAGATACTTATACCTACCCTTTCTCAGGGTGCTCTGGTCTGGTTATGTGATCCCTCCAATGGCTTCAAGGAAGAGGTTAGAGTGTCAACAATGGCTGGATTGCCTGTGAAGTGACGTCACCCGTAGGCCCCTTTCACGTGGGGTGGGCTCCGCCAGAGCCGCCTGCTCAGCGGGAAATCTGTCCGCTGATCCCCACTGAAAAGGCAGGTGGCTAGTCTGTGTCTGTTCGACTTATGCAGAGCAGAATCAGACCGCTCTCCTCTATGAGCAGTTGCATGTAAATGGACCGCTTGTCTGTTTACCCCTGACTGCCATCTGATCAGATCTGCCAAACCAGACAGATGCCCATCTGTCTGTTTTTAGCAGACAGGATTGGATCAGATGTTGGCGGGTGTAAACAAACACAAAGGACCATTGACATCCACCGCTCTATAGCGGGCAATGGATTATCTGATTGAGTCCGCCTGAAAAACTGACAGGCAGACCCAATCGGTCCACCCGTTTGAAAGGGTCCTTATTATTATTATTTCATTTACTTATATTGCGCCATCAATTTACTCAGCGCTTTACATATATGCTTACTATGGGGCATCAGTTGTCGCTTTCCCTCCTCTCCCCTGAAGCTGGACGCTGATCGAAAGCGGATCAAGTGACCAGACTGGAGCGTCCTGAGAACAGATATGTATAAATTAGGAGGCGGTGAGAGCAGCCCTTAACGTAGTAATAGCCTGGAGTTCCATTTTAATCCTGCATTTTCTCAAAATGAACATAATATTGCAGCAAGTTTTGTTATTTTTTGTTACACTGTAACAAAAATAAGCAAAGGAGTTGAAAGGATGTTGACACATAAAATATCGCTAAAAGTCAAGCTGATAATGACGCACATTAACAAAAACATATCAGGAAAAGGGGATTTACCCATGACACACACACACAGGATTTGCAGAGTCTTATGTGTTTTCCAAAGAAAGAGCAAAGCAGTCGTTTTTTCATTTAACCACTTCATTTTTTGGCACTTTCACCCCCTTCCTTCCTGCCCAGGCCAATTTTGAGCTTTCAGTGCTTTGTCTTTTTTTTTTGGGGTATTTAATTTACCACTGTATTTTTTATATTTTGCTAAACAAATGAAAAAAGACCAAAAATTTTGAAAAAAGACCAAAAATTTTGAAAAAAAATGTTTCTGTTATAAAATTTAGCAAATAAGTAATTTTTCTTCTTTACTAATGTGCGCTGATGAGACTGCACTGATGGACACAGATAGGCTACATTGATGGGCACTGATGAGGCAGCACTGATGGCCACTGATGAGGCAGCACTGATGGGCACTGATAGGCTGCAATGATGGGCACTGATGAGGTGGCACTGATGGTCACTGATAAGGCGGCACTGATGAGGCTGTACTGATAGGCGGCACTGATGGGCACTAATGAGGAAGCACTGATAGGCTGCAATGATGGGCATTGATAGGCGGCACTGATGGGCATTGATAGGTGGCACGGATGGGCCCTGATAGGATGCAATGATAGAACTGCACTGATAATTCCCTGATTATCAATGTAAACAATGTGCTGACAGGCATGCTGGTTGGTTTCCTCACACAGAGACAGCGTGGGAGGAAAGGACTGCCGATAACCGGCAAAGTCTGTTTACATGTGGTCAGCTGTGATTGGACACAACTAATAACATGGTAAAGGTGATTGGCCCTTTACGGCAATCTGTGATCAGCTGTGTCCATCACAAAGTGCGACGGATGTGTGCCCCAGGGGCAGCGCAGGAGGCGGGGATCTGGGAGGACGTCCATAGCAATATAGCGAGGTCGGGAAGTAGTTAAAGCACAAATTTTCAGGAAAAAGTACAGTTTAACGAATAAAAAGATAAAAGATGGTGTTAGTTTACATCCTTTATCTTTTGTTATACGTTGTGATTTTATTGTATGCAATTGTATTTATATTTTAATAATTCAATAAAATATTTGAAACGAAAAGATGGTGTTAGTAATAGATATCTAACATGTCACGCTTTAAAATTGCGCACGCCCATGGAATGGCAACAAACTATGGTACATTAAATTATCCACAGACAAAAACAGGAGGTCGGGTGCTAGAATTATTGCTCTCCCTCTGATGTTCGTGACGATACCTCACATGTATGGTGCAATCACAATTTACCTATGTGTAAAGTGTAATGTAGCACTTTAAAATTAGTTTTTATTTTAATATTTAAAATATTAACTTTTTTAAACACTATTTCTTTATTTATTTTTTCGCTCAACTTTATTGCTATCCCAAGGGATGAACAATCACCAGGCATTCCCACAATCATCTCAGGGACAGGAGACTGGCCATTTGGACCTCTTTGGTCAATTACTACAGAAGGGCAGTCTTGGCATGGGGAGGGGGTGGGTCTCACTGGTTATTCCTTTCTGCCGCTTGACTATACACTATATATGCCTAAACAATTTGAACATATTAATGAACATCAATTATCTAAGGCTAGCATAAAGCCTAAAATTAGGTACAAGTTATTTTTTCCTTTTTTTTAAAAAAAATCAGCACAAGGGATTTAATGAACATAGTCTTCTAAAGGTTTAATGTGAGTGCTTGCCCTGTTACAAGCACTCATCAAGAGTGCCGACTATGCCTGCCCTGCCACCTCCTTCATTCAAAAAAGCTGTACTATAGCTTCTATTAATGAAAAGTGCACTATGAATGGAGAATGGGAAGATGAATGAACGGTCCACCTTCTCCATTTAATTTAGTGCTTTATATAGTATAGCTTATATGGTAGAGCTATAGTACAGCTTCTATGAATGGAGTAGGGGGAGCCTCTGGAAGAATACCGCAGTCTGGGTACGGGTAGGGGGGCAGAGGACTAGGACTGCCTTCAACCAGGGCAGCCAGCATCAGCAATAGGTAAACTTCTTATTATATGTAAACTTAAACTCAAACTTAGGCTATAATGCATAGACTTGCACAACATGTGTGTCAGGTAGTTACCAAAACCATAAATACTTTACTGAACAAAGAACTAAACAATGTTAAAGGGGTTGTAAAGGTACAATACCAGCCTCCCCAGCCCCCCCATTTACTTACCTGACCCCTCGAAAGTCCTGTGCCGTAAACGCGCTGGCATCTTGGCCGGCTTCTTGGCTCATTTATTGGTTGATTGAAGCAGCGCAGCCATTTACTTGCGCTGCTGTCAATCACAACCAATGATGCGGTGCGTGGGGGGGGGTGGGACCGCCCTGTCTTTTCTTCGCTCTCCCCTATGGGGGGATCGGATGAACACGGACTGTCTGTCCGTGTTCACCCGATCCGATACGCCAGACGGATGGAAAAGTAGGTTTTTCCTCCGTCACACTTTGGCGGATCGGAACGGGTCGGATGTCAGCGGGCATGTCACCGCTGACATCCGCGGCTCCATAGAGGAGCACGGAGCGCCCGTTCGCCCGTTCAGGTCCGCCAAAAAAGCTGGCAGGCGGACCTGAACGGGCCGCCCATGTGAAAGAGCCCTTAGGTTCCACAGTGAGTATAACAATCATGCTTTACTTCATGTACAGAATGATTTTACTGTTGCGGGTTTAGTAACACTTTGAGCCCAGGTTCACACTGGGCTGCAGGAGTGAAGCCGTGCGAGTTAAGATTTCACTCCCACTGGCAGTCCCGATTTCGGCCGCGATTTCAGAGACATCTGTGCAGGTTCCTGCACAGATGTCAATGTAAATCTCGGCCTGAAATCGCAAAAAGTAGTGCAGAAACTACTTTTTGAAATCGGTGCCATTGCCGACAATTGCCGGCAAATGCCTCCGATTTGAGATGCGATCTGACATGTCAAATCGCATCTCAAATTGTACCAATGTGAACCAGGGCTAAATCTGTCTGTGGTTACAATTACCATTTGCCCATGAATGCAGGAGAGCTAATGAAGTCATATTTTGCAGCCACCTCCAAATATATGTTTTAGCTTGCTGAGTTTGTTTATAGACATCAAGAAATATTTACCAATCTCCGTCAAAAGATTTGAATGCACGATACATTTTACACGATGCAGTCATTTTAAATGATGTCAATGATACCATATAAAACACAAAAGCGGGCACAATGTGGCGTTGGTTAGTACAGAAATAATCTTTACATTGCTTGGAAGCAATCTTGGCAGCTCAGGGCTTTGCTTGGAAATCAGAAGCAGGTGGTAAAATAATGTCGTGTAATAACCTATTAGATTGAAAAGCCTGTTCTACTTAGAAAAGAGGAAATAAAGTTGCAACCTATGGATTTAGCCTGGGATCACTCAGTACATGTTCTTTGAGCAGTTCCAGACAGGTATTTCCCCTTAAATAGGTTAGGAAACAAAACAGGAAGCACTGACAACAGCTGCCAGGTTCAACATAGAGCTAGGAGGTATATTTCAGGGTGTCAGGGTTTTTGGATAAAAAGGCCAGGACTGATCCTTTTCAATCAAATGCAATGCAATATGCCTACTTGGAGCTGTTCGGTACACAGAAACATAATTTCCTGCTTGTGTGATTGGCTCACATATTTTCCCAGAAGTCTGCACTAAGATACGAGTCAGATTTCAGGCATTCCTGCAACAAAAATATTATTTTTTTGTGAGATACTCCTATTAGGAAATCACGTCTAAAGAGATGCAGACCCAGCAGATTTCCTCATTAGTGCCCTGCAGGTGCACAGCTGATTGATATTTATAAAACCCCTCCCATTAGATTCACTTTCCCACATGGACACAGACAAACACACAGGGATTTCTTCAGAATAACAAAAGGTAGGAATCTGCAACAAAGTTTGTTGAAATCCTTGTAATGTACATAAATCACCCACAGGGGAATGTTTTTACTCTTTAAAGGGGTTGTAAAGGTACAATTTGTTTTTTCCTAAATAGCTTCCTTTACCTTAGTGCAGTCCTCCTTCACTTACCTCATCCTTCAATTTTGCTCAGGAGCTGTGTGTTAGTGGGTGTCCTGACTCTTCTGTAGTCCAAGGGAGGGGGCGAGCACGACACTCCACACCAGGGAGAAAGCCTTGCATTACTGTGTGGAGTTACAGACAGAAGAACAGAAAGTGAGGATTTCTCAGAAGAAATAAGGACATTTAAAAGCAAAATCAAAGGATGAGGTAAGTGAAGGAGGTCTGCACTAAGGTAAAGAAAGCTATTTAGGAAAAAAAAATTGTACCTTTACAACCCCTTTAATTGTGGCACTTATTCAAAATATCTCGGGCCAGATTCACGTAGTTTTGCGCAAAACTGCGGCGGGGTAACGTATGACATTTACGTTACGCCGCCGCAAGTTTTACGGGCAAGTGCTTGATTCACAAAGCACTTGCCTGTAAAGTTGCGGCAGCGTAGCGTAAATCCCCCGGCGCAAGCCCGCCTAATTCAAATGATCCGGGTAGGGGGCGTGGATCATTTAAATTAGGCACGTTCCCGCGCCGAACGTACTGCGCATGCGCAGTCCCTAAAATTTTCCGTCGTGCATTGCGCTAAATGACGTCACAAGGACGTCATTGGTTTCGACGTAAATGGCGTCCAGCCCCATTCACGGACGACTTACGCAAACGACGTAAAATTTTCAAATTGCGACTCGGGAACGACGGCCATACTTAACATTGGATACGCCACCTAGGGGGCATGTTTATCTTTAGGCCGCGTATCTCTTACGGAAAACGGCGTAAATTTACTGCGATGGGCAAGCGTACGTTCGTGAATCGGCGTAACGACTCATTTGCATATTCTACGCCAACCGCAATGGAAACGCCACCTAGCGGCCAGCGTAAATATTGCACCCTAAGATACGACGGCGCAGGCCGTCATATCTTAGGCATGTTTAAGTGTATCTCAGTTTGAGAATACATTTAAACATACGACGGGCTTAGATTCGGAGTTACGTCGGCGTATCTACTGATACGCCGGCGTAACTCTTTGTGAATCTGGGCCCTCATCTTTTACCTTTAGCACACTAAAGTGTTTGTAAACCCATCCAAAAAAAAGAAAAAAAAACCCTGCAAGACAAAGGCATGAATGAGCTAATGCATCACATACTAGCTCATTATCTAATACTTACCTTGGATCGAAGCTGGTGCAGCAGTCCCTGTACACCGCTGTGATCAATGCCCATTTGCAGCTTCACAATTGTCCATCAATGCAGCTTGATCAATGCCCATCCATTGCCTCACAATTGCCCATTAATGCAGCTTGATTGATGCCCATCTGCAGCCTCCCTATTGCCATGAATGCAGCCTGATCAAAGCCCATGTCAGGGAGGGGAGTGGGATGAGCGCTATCAGATTATATACAGAGTGAAATATAAGAGCGAAGAACAAACTGAATAGGTAATAAAACCGTATCAGTAATCTAGGACTTTTAATGGTGTGTCGTGTCATAAATAGGTGAGCAATGAAACAAGGTACAGAAAGATATATAGAAAAATATCAAAATTTATTATAAATACATGAAAACAAAATATATAAAAAATACAATGATTAAAATCATTGATTGCCCTGTGATAGATAAGATGCGTCAAGAATTAGATGAATGGAACAGCTGATCGCCGACATGTTTCGCACATAGCGTCTTCTGGGCACAGCAGTCATCTAAGACACACTCTTATCTGATAATATGTAAACAAACATGAATTAGTTACATATACTTTTTACAGGGTATACACAATACATTCATGTAATTTGATAGTAAGCTCATAACTAACAAGCGTAAATCGTATAGGTACATGCTCACCAGCAACTGTGGAATGTCGAGCAACGCCAGCTGAGACACAAGAAGCAGGACCGAGGGAGGTTGGAAAGATGCTCACCGGGCAAGGGCGCGCCTAAGCAGCACCTACACCCCCTGCGGGAGTCAGATCCGCAGGGTTCTGGGTGATGCAGTACCCTTGGGTAGGTTGCAGATATTTGTAAAGTTGAGTAATTGGATCTATAAAATAATAAAGTAGCTAGTATAGGTCATGTATATAGACATGTATATATACATGAAATATGTTACCACAGTCACCTAAATGTATAGGACTGTGGTGTTACTGATGGGATATAATTACCCCACCAGTACTACAATTAAACAATGTATAAAAAATATATAGAAAATTATATAGCATACCTACTCTTGTAATTTAACACCGTTTGAATTCGTATTGGGCCATAGTATTGAATTTAAAGCAAAATGACCAGTAGGGAGGCGCTGTAGTACCAGATCTAGTATAGAGAGGAGGTAGTCCCACACCTAAATGATAAATGGTAATTTGCATTACTGCAGGTATAGTGCAAACAAACGACCAACATTTGCATAATTTGCATTGCTGCAGGTATAGTGCAGACAACCGACCAATATAGCACTTCGCTTCTCCCTGTGTTGTGGCTAGGCTTGCCTAGCCACAACACAGGGAGAAGCGAATTGCTATATTGGTCGGTTGTCTGCACTATACCTGCAGCAATGCAAATTATGCAAATGTTGGTCGTTTGTTTGCACTATACCTGCAGTAATGCAAATTACCATTTATCATTTAGGTGTGGGACTACCTCCTCTCTATACTAGATCTGGTACTACAGCGCCTCCCTACTGGTCATTTTGCTTTAAATTCAATACTATGGCCCAATACGAATTCAAACGGTGTTAAATTACAAGAGTAGGTATGCTATATAATTTTCTATATATTTTTTATACATTGTTTAATTGTAGTACTGGTGGGGTAATTATATCCCATCAGTAACACCACAGTCCTATACATTTAGGTGACTGTGGTAACATATTTCATGTATATATACATGTCTATATACATGACCTATACTAGCTACTTTATTATTTTATAGATCCAATTACTCAACTTTACAAATATCTGCAACCTACCCAAGGGTACTGCATCACCCAGAACCCTGCGGATCTGACTCCCGCAGGGGGTGTAGGTGCTGCTTAGGCGCGCCCTTGCCCGGTGAGCATCTTTCCAACCTCCCTCGGTCCTGCTTCTTGTGTCTCAGCTGGCGTTGCTCGACATTCCACAGTTGCTGGTGAGCATGTACCTATACGATTTACGCTTGTTAGTTATGAGCTTACTATCAAATTACATGAATGTATTGTGTATACCCTGTAAAAAGTATATGTAACTAATTCATGTTTGTTTACATATTATCAGATAAGAGTGTGTCTTAGATGACTGCTGTGCCCAGAAGACGCTATGTGCGAAACATGTCGGCGATCAGCTGTTCCATTCATCTAATTCTTGTCGCATCTTATCTATCACAGGGCAATCAATGATTTTAATCATTGTATTTTTTATATATTTTGTTTTCATGTATTTATAATAAATTTTGATATTTTTCTATATATCTTTCTGTACCTTGTTTCATTGCTCACCTATTTATGACACGACACACCATTAAAAGTCCTAGATTACTGATACGGTTTTATTACCTATTCAGTTTGTTCTTCGCTCTTATATTTTAACCATTAAGGACTGGTGTAGTAGTGTCTGTGCTGGAAACCAACCATACAAACCTTCGATATATACAGAGTGAAACTGCTGTTTACTCAGCGGCCTCTTTAATACAAAGTCCTGCCTATAATATGCACACACTCTTTATTGTTGGATACTTGCGTCATATACTTTCCACTGCACCTCCACTGCACCATAAAGTGGTTGTAAGCCTCAGTCAGGAAATCCGACCAAAGTATATTCAGTATATCTGTAGTGTTTACTTGTCTATCTCCAAAGCTCCAAGAGTTGTGTCTCTCTGGTGCTTCCTTCCTCTGTTATCAGCATGTGTCACTTCTGAAAGTGTTCCCGACATTTGTAATGGGGAGGTAGCTCAGCAAATAGCTTGCCTATTCATTTATGAGTGCTGTGTGTGAAGGGGGGTGTGTCCCTTTTCTCCAATCAACTCTCACACAGTGTAACTGCAGCTCTCCACCCCTCCTCTCTGCTCCTCACAGATGCAGAAGGATTTGTATCACTAATCTGCACTTTTGAAGAGATGTAGCGAAGAGACGACTTCAGATAAACAAGTAAAACGTATGTAGGAGGATTTGTATAATCTCTGTATATCACCTGAAGCTATTCTCTTCACTGAGCATATGAGAGGGTTTACAACCACTTTAACAGAAGGGGACACAATCCACACATCAACCAATGATCTTAAAAAAAAAAAATTGTCTGCAAAATAGTAAGCATAGAGGAGATTTGGCAGTCCTGAATTCCAGAATGTATTTTCTGTCTTCCTAAATGCAACAGTTTGCTGGTTGGGGACATTGTAATACCTCAGACCCTATAGCTCAATTGGTAACCTTGTCAAACTGTACCTTGCCTGCTAGCTTCCACCTGGAGATGGACCTACCGCGCCTTCCCCCTTGTTCTCCCACAACAGTTCTCCTTAAGAAAGTTCGAAGGGCCTCTAAAGAGGCACTAAATATTACTGGCCCCCTGGATTTTACCCCCCCATGGCATAATCACAATTTTCCAGAAATTTGCAAATTGCAGGGATTCTCATCATGGCAACAAAAGGGGTGTTTGCTTTTTTCCCCCCATAGTGGTACTACCCTTAAGGCATATGATCGCTTATGCACTGAATTCTCATTGTCCCCCGAGAAATGTTACCAATATCTTCAATTCAGGCAAGCACTGCAAACCCAAAATCAAACACTTAACTTAACAGTATCTAGTTCAGCTTTAGTGACTAAAGTCTTGCAATCCAGTGTCCATAAAGGTTTGATATCCCGTATATATCTGGTCTTGTTGTCCTCCATTCAGGTTCACATTTTGATGAAATGCAAAGCTCGCTGGGTGGCTGACATAGGAGACATTGATGGCAATCAATGATACATGACCCTAGAATTTATTCCTGTTACATCCCTATCAGCCTCACATAAGCACTCACAGTTGTTTATCCTTCATAGAGCCCATCGTACATCTGCCAGTTTGTTTGACATGGGCCTGAGAGATATGCCACTATCCCACAAATGTACAATACATAGGGGTGATTTTATATGCATGATCTGGCGTTGCCCAAAGCTCAAAGCTGTATTGGACTGAGGTCCTACAGACCATCTCTACACACTCTCAAATACCTGTACCTCTAACACCATTAGTGTGCCTAAAGGGTGTCTACATTATGATAACTAGATTTTTTTTACTTAGCTAGAACGTTAATTGCTAGGTTCTGGATATCATCTACAGTACCTAAAAAGAAATGGGTTGTGTTCATTCTCTGCTACTTAGAGAACAATTGGTTTACTGACACCGAAATGCGCAGCACAATTTTTTATCTTATTTGGAAGAGTTGTTTGTATACTCCAGGAGTTGCTCCTCCACAGTTAGTAATGAATAAACTCTTAGGCCTCGTACACACGACCGAGGAACTCGTTGTAAATGAAACATAGTTTTCCTCGACGAGTTCCTTGTTAGGCTTGTCGAGAATCTTGTCAAGCTTTCTTTGCGTACACACAGTCAAGACAAAATCTAGTCGTTCTCAAACGCGGTGACGTACAATACGTATGACGACACTATAAAGGGGAAGTTTCATTCCACTGGCGCCACCCTTCTGAGCATGTGCGGGTTTCTAAGCATACACACGAACGCGTTTCTCGTCGAAAACCAGCCCGACGAGGAACAAGACAAGGAAATTGAGACTCCGGATGAGGAAAAAGAGAACTTGTTCTCTTTTTTTCTCATCGAGTTCCACAACAGTTTTCTCTATGAAAAACATAAACACGACCGTTTTCCTCGACAAAAAAGCTCTGCCACCAAGTTTCTTGATGGATTCTGTCGAGGAAAACGGTTGTGTGTACTAGGCCTGACAAATTTAAGTTAGTATGGCTCCATTGTCAAGGGGCCTGAATTGTTTCACCCAACTAGTGCATCAGTTGTGTTAGTTTTGTTCTGAGCTTATAGTATGTTATTCTAGCTCAGTAGATTGCTTCAAAAAAGGCCTGGATTCTTTCCTAAATGTACATAATATAAGTGGGTACTTACATTTATAGGTAAAGTTAATCCGGGGGGAAATCCGATTGCCTCTCGGGGGATCAGGAAGGAATTCTTTCCTTTGCTGTAGCAAATTGGATCATGCTTTGCTGGGTTTTTTCGCCTTCCTCTGGATCAACTGTGGGTATAGGATTGGGTATATGGGATTGTATGATATTATTTTTTATTTATTTATTTTTATGGTTGAACTAGATGGACTTGTGTCTTTTTTCAACCTGACTAACTATGTAACTATGTAACGACTTATGTCTTTGTACTGTTCAGATGCTCTTTCATATTAATAAAAGAGTTTGGATTAAAACAATCTAAAATAACCTGTGATAGGGCTATGGAAATTCAAATAAGCTTTACAGTAAGCCCTCACTGACCTTGGTAACTGCAATATCTTGTGGGGAAATTCATTTTCAAACTTCATTATAAAAGTACCACAGTTGTGTTTTTTAGCCACTTTAGCTCATTCTGCTGCCTGTCCTATCTGTGACTTAGCCTATTCTAAGCTCTTCAACAATTCCTATCTCCATTCATTCCCATAGAAACACCATACTGTATGTCCCAACAATGGAGGGCTTTTCATGGAAATGACTGAAGATTTTTGTGCACATGCATAGAAGAAGTGCTCAGCAAGAAGATTTGCGGAGAGGTGACTGTGCAGTGCTCTGTAGTATCAAGAATTGTGGAGTATTTCATCTCCAAAGATCACAATAGAGACTTTTAATTTAGGCTGCAGTTTGTTTTAGAACAGTGTTGGCGTAAAGGCTATTTTTTTTATTATTAAAATAAACAAGAAGTTATACTTACCTGCTCTATTTAATGGTATTGTACAAAGCAGTCCCTTACCTCCTCTTCTGGAGTCCCCCGCTGGCGCTGACCACTCTTCCTTCCCTGCTGATGCCCCCCCAGTACAAGGCTTGCTAAGGGGCACCTGTGTGGGCACGCCCCCGAGCCAGGCTGTGTGCATCCACAGACACAACGTGCAACAAATCCACTGAACCCCCCCCCCCCCACCACCACCACCGTTCTCTCCTCACAGAAAGCATTAGCCAATGGCTCCCGCTGTTTCCTGTGAGACCAGGAAGAGAAAGCAGGCAGCTCTGCAGACAAGGACAGCACTGGGTCCAGGGAGGGCTACCTTAATGCAGAAAATACATTGGGGTAAAAAAACATTTAAAACGTTTAAGTTTGTAATCACTTTAAAGGAGTTCTATGGTTACAGCACTTTATTTTATAACATCAGCATTATAATTACAATACATACAATAGTTATATTTTATAAACAAAATAGATTGGCTGGAAAACTCTTTCATGTTGTCAGTTCAGCTGGTCTTTTGGTCATCTCTTTCTGCAATTTCTTTATTCCCTTCATGCTTTGCAGCTTCTCTTCTGCTTTTTAATTTAATTTCTAAGAACTATACACTGTATATCCCATGCTACATGTAAGCAGTGATCCCTGTACTGACTCTGCCTCCTGAAACCCCTTCTCTCAGCACCTCTGTAGTTCAGAAGGCAGGCTCTGTGAAATGTGTGACATAGCAGTGCCTACTCACTAGGGCATAGTAAATATGTCATGTATTCACTATGTGTGGTCTTTACAAAGTAAGTTTACAAATTTCAAGCTCATTCCGATTAATAGTAGTAGGCTAGAAATAATTGAGATACAAAGTGGAAAAAAATATATACTGTATGAATTTCGACCCTCTGCTGTGTATTTACATTAAAAAGCTGTGCTGTGTATTTACATTAAAAAGCTGTCTGTCTGAAAGTGCCCCTGTGCCAGAGAAAAAAGGGGTGAGGACCTACTAATTTACTGCCTCTATTCACCCCCTTAATGACCAGGCCATTTTTTGCAATATGGCACTGCGTCACTTTTACTCACAATTGCGCAGTCATGGGGCACTGTACCCAAACAAAATTTATGTCCTTTTTTTTCCCACAAATAGAGCTTTCTTTTGGTGGTATTTGATCACCTCTGCAGTTTTTATTTTTTGCGCTATTAACAAAAAAAGACTGTCAATTTTGAAAAAAAAAATATATATTTTTTACTTTCTGCTATAATACATATCCAAAGAAATATATAATAAAAACTAATTTATTCATCAGTTTAGGACAATATGTATTCTTCTACATATTTTTGGTAAACAAAAACGCAATAAGCGCATATTGATTGGTTTTGCAAAAGTTATAGGCCCGGATTCAGAAAGGAGATACGACGGCGTATCTCTGGATACGCAGTCGTATCTTTGATTGCGGGCCGTCGTATCTATGCGACTGATTCATAGAATCAGTTACGCATAGATTTCCCTAAGATCCGACCGTTGTAAGTTTCTTACACCGTCGTATCTTAGGCTGCATATTTACGCTGGCCGCTAGGTGGCGCTTCCGTATATTTACGCAAGGAATATGCTAATTAGGTAGATACGCCGATTCAGAAACGTATGTCCGCCCGGCGCATTTTTTTACGTCGTTTGCGTTAGGCTTTTTCTGGCGTAAAGTTACCCCTGCTATATGAGGGGTATCCTATGTTAAGTATGGACGTCGTTCCCGCATCGAATTTTGAAAATTTTACGTCGTTTGCGTAAGTCGTTCGCGAATAGGGCTGTACGTAAGTTATGTTCACGTCTAAAGCATTGACGATTTGCAGCATAATTTCGAGCATGCGCACTGGGATTTTTTCACGAACGGCACATGCACCGTTCGTAAAATACGTCAAATACATGGGGTCACAGTGAATTTAAATAAAACACGCCCACATCAAACACATTTGAATTAGGCGGGCTTACGCCAGACGACATACGTTACGCCGCCGTAACATAGGACGCAAGTTCTTTCTGAATACGGAACTTGCGCCCTAAATTACGCCCGCAGATAGATAGACAAATTTATCTGAATCCGGGCCATAGCGTCTACAAAAAAGGGGATAGATTTATGGACTTTTATTTATTTTTCATTGTTTTTACTGGTAATGGCAGTGATCTGCGATTTTTAGAGGGAATGCGACATTGCAGCTGACAAATCTGACCCCAAGTGACACTTTTTGGGAACCAGTCACATTATTACAGTGATCGGTGCTAAAAAAAATGCACTAATCAATGTATAAATAACACTGGCAGGGAAGGGGTTAACACTAGGGGGGCAACACTAGGGGGCGATCAAGGGATTAACTGTGTTCCCTGGGTGTGTTCTAAATGTGTGGGGATGGGCTTACTGGGACAACACAGAGATCGCTGTTCCTGATCACTAGGAACAGCAGATCTCAGTATTGTCCCCTGTCAGAGATCTGCCTTGTTTACATAAGCAGATCCCCATTCTGCCTCTCTGTACCGCGATCACGGTGCGCGCACCCACACATCCACATGCATGGACCGACATACAGGTACAGTACATCAGTTTGCTCAGCCTTGCCACAGTATACAGTATATGCGGACGGGGGTCAGCAAGTGGTTAATATTTTATGGTTGCTCCGCAGTACCTGCAGCTACAAGTTAATTTACTGCCCATTAACACCTTCCTGCCCGGCCTATAGCAGAATGATGGCCGGGCAGTGGTTTTACCATTCTGAGTGGATGTTATATGACATGCTCTCAGAAAGTGTGGGGCCATGCAGTGGTGTGTTCTGTTACAGGCTCTGTGCATCAGACATAGCTGATGACTGATCAGTGTACTGGCTTGCTGCCGGTAACATGTGACTGCTGTGACCAATCACAGCAGGTCACATGACAGTTGTAAACAATGGATGGTTTCCTTTCATGCCATTCATTGTATACAATTGTGTCGGTAGCTGTGATTGGTCAATGTGATCACAATAGGACAGACAGGCAAATCACAGCCCATCTGTACCATAACAATCACTGCTAATAACAACAAAACAAACCAATGATCAGTTTCATTCAGTAAAATGCCTACTTATAGCAATGTAATAATGAGTAATGAAAAAAAATCCTGATCACTTCCCTAGAGTAGTATAACATTACTATGGTAACATTATATTGCTCTGGTCACAATGTGTTAGGCAAAAAAAAGAAAAAATGTAATAAAGAAAACCAAAAATGTGTTACACCGCCACACTAGTAATATGATGATGCTGTACTGTACTGGTGACAGTATGTAAAAAAAAAAATATATATTAATTTTCCCAAAAAAAGCATGACAAAAAAATTATAACTTCAAAAAACTTGCCATGCCTCTTACTAAATACTTTGGACTGTATTCTTTCCAAAAAGGGGTAATTTTCATTATACTGTCCTGTCCCGGAAAAATGATCGTGTGTACGCGGCATTAGGCAGGCCATAGACGATGCAAATTTCTTTCGTGCAACCATGGGTTGCAGGAAAGAAGTTTGCACCATTCCCCCATCAGCACAGACAGTGAAACTCTCCTGCCGAGCCATTATCTTCTCCTGGCAGGGGTGAGCAGGGGAAGCCATCCCTGCCAAAAGAGACAGTGATTATTGTTATCAGCAGGCTGGTTGTGTGATCAACTTGGTACATTCAGCCTGTTCACAAACAGTTTGAATCTCAGCCGGTTCCTGCTGAACCACACAAGATTTGAACCGTCTATGGCTGGCCTTAGTGGAACTTAAAGGAGAAGTTTGGGGTAATTTAAAAAGCAAACAGACATACTCACCTCCAGAGGGGGCTCTCTAATTAGGCAAATTAGGCCGTCGCCTAAGGCCTCGCACTCACATGGGGCCTCGCGGCCGCCTAATTTGCCTGTGATCAATACTAATGTCTGCGTCATCAGATCTCTCTATTACCCCTCTCTCTTTCTCACCTCTCCCTCTCTCCCCCTTCTTGCATTGGCTGAATATGTCTGATGGGTGAGGGGGGTGCCCTGGAAGTGGTGCTGATCACCTGTGTGCTAGATCCGTGCATTTTCTGCAGCCATTTTTCTTGCCTCACAAAGCCTAGAGCCGCCTCTGCTCACCTATTTATAGTTGTTAGATTCGCGCTTAGGAAATATTCCTGGGCTACTGCCTCCCCTGGAGGTCCCTAAAGAAGGGATCTAAATTGTGTAAAATGTATATGATGTTGAGATGTGTTGCGCTGCACTCCACTCAAATCGTGGTATGGGTAGAGAAGTGGATAAGTGCTACCGTAAGTTAATTTATAATAATGTTATTAATAACAACCATCTGAAAAAAAAACCTTCAAAAAAACGTTTTGCAAAATAGTAGTGTCAGGTGAAGTCCGTTGCTGCATGCCACCTATGAAGAGCGAGTTGGTGCTCGGGTCGCTCTTCCTGGGGGCCAGTCAGCAATGGAGGTGTGTACAACAAGTGGTTTATGTTCAATCAATACTCCCTTTAGAACAGGTTTTTTCCTCAAAGTTGCAAAACTATGGTAAATATCCTAAAAAAGTGATCCAAACGAAAAAGCCCCTTCTATGGGTGATAGCAACCCGTGTGTATTAGATGTAAATGCTCAAGTGCACTAAATCCTAAGGGCTCTTTCACACGGGCGGACAGGTCCGCCTGCCAGTTTTTTGGGCGGACCTGAACGGGCGCTCCGTGTTCCTATGGATGTCAGCGGTGACATGCCCGTTGACATCCGACCCCCTCCAATCCGCCAAAGTGTGACAGAGAAAAACCCTATTTTCCATATGTCTGGCGGATCGGATTGGGTGACAACAGACTCCGTCGTCGTCTGATCCGCCATAGGGAGACCGGCACTCTGACAGGTCGTTCCCTGCACAGTGTGCAGAGACCGACCTGTCATCTGCCTGATCAGCCGGGATCGACGGAGCGATCCCCGCTGAGCAAAGCGGAGCCCGGAAACGGTCCGCCCCGTGTGAAAGGGCCCTAAGTGAATCCAAAACGAAACCAGATATTAAAACAACTTGTGCTATATATCAAAACAGCTGTGCATCCAAAACATACACCTGTGAGCAATGAAGGATGAAAGGTAAATGAATAAATATGTATCCTTCCCCACCAGGTGGGGATTTGTAAATGTCCCAAAAAATGCAAGACGTATCCACTGATAGGCAAATCCACAAAGAAAGTTTACACTGAGTAGATATAAGTTCAGCCGCAGTGTCCAATATTCATAAAATAATTAAAAAAGGAAAAATATAACTTTACTAGATCTTCCAGTAAGGTGACGTTTGTGATTGTCCTCGGTGTCCTATGAAGACTTTATCCTAAGTGTATATATCAAGGTGACTTTTCTGCTCCCCCTTTTGATACCCCACTCACCAGATCCAGGTACCCCTGCAGGGGTGGTAGGCGACAGTGAGTGTGTTGATTCGCTCTATGCCAGGTTGCTGCTCCTCCGCTCAGACTTCTGGGTGACCGGAAGTTGACGTATTGCGTGTGAGATAGCTGTACCTTACGTACGCTTCGTCAAGTGTCTTCTTCTGAGGCGATGCCTTTAAATACTCCCTTTAAAGGTATTAAAGGGAGTATTGATTGAACATTAACCACTTGTTATAGGTGGCATTCACCTGACACCACTATTTTGTAAAAAGTTTTCTTTGAAGGTTCACTACCAGATTGGATACAATTACCCACATGCAGATGGTAGTTATTAATAACATTATTATAAATTAACTTACGGTAGCACTTATCCACTTCTCTATCCATACCACGATTTGAGTGGAGGGCAGCGCCACACATCTTAACATCATATACATTTTATACTCCCCTCTATGCTGCAGCATCGATCTGATGCTGCAGCTGTCTCCTGTTGGCTCTAAGCCCGAGAACTGAGCGATCACATGGACACTGATTGCTCAGCTCTTGGTCCTTTGGAGTGGAGAGCATTGACTGTCAGGCCCCGTACACACGTCCGAGAAACTCGACGGGCAAAACACATCTTTTTGCTCGTCGAGTTCCTTGTGAAGCCGCCGAGGATCTCGGCGAGCCAAGTTTCCTCATTGACTAACGAGGAAATAGAGAACATGTTCTCTATTTGGCTCGACGAGTTCCTCGTCGGTTTCCTCGGCCAAAAGTGTACACACGACCGGGTTTCTCGGCAGAATACGGCTCCGATCGAGTTTCTGGCTGAATTCTGCCGAGAAACTTGGTCATGTGTACGGGGCCTCAGTCCAATGCTCACTGAAGGGTTGGGCTGGAGAAGGGGCAGGCAAGATGACTCCAGCTGTCAATCTGGGCGAATCCTGACAATATGGTTGGGATCCTTCCAGAGCCTTGAACAGCCCTTTGACATTAGCTGACAGCAGGCTTTCGACCTTAGTCAGCTGATTCTGGGTCACAAGAGTGTAAAAGTTAGTGCACTCTTGGATTCCAGAGACGTATGACCAAAACTGATTTGTCCATACTCTTTTAATTCTATGTGAGAGGCAGCAAGTTGGACCATGTTAAATCACTGTTATCATTTGCCTGTTTTACACAAAAAGAATATCAGTGTGCATTAGCAATATTCACTAAGTTTACCACTTGGACCAATGACAGACTTGCTAGTTGCTGCTGCTTAATGTATATGCCAGCTCATAGGTCATGAATTAACAAAGTATTTTTCGAGTTCAATAACCACTCTGTAAGCTTTAAAAGTTCATTATTGAGTTTGTGTTTTCAAATCTGAGTCTTTTAATTTGGGATTGCTTATATGTATTAAAAACCCATTTAAAAATCTTGGATATTTGCTTTCTTCTATCTACCAGTAAAAGCTGTTGTGTTCTCTGCCAGTAAAACAGTGTTAGTAAGGTGTTACGCCAGGACAAAACATTTAGGTTGGATTGACTGGGGGAAAGGCTTTTATTGCTGTCCCAGTAACCGTAGTTATGGGTACAAAAAAAAGCAGAAGTTCAACCGCTTCCAACTGTACTTTCCAAGAGAAGGTCTCCGACCTGGCCATGCTGCATGGCAGGGGTGTTTAGATCATGACAAATCTAAAGTCTTCCTTTTGAATTGTACCAACAGGTAAGCCTATAGTAAGGCTTACCTGTGGGTACTGTAAATATCTCCTAGACTTGGGCCGTTAAGGAGATATTTACTATAAACGCTGCCGCCAATGTCATGTGTTCTGAAGAAACGGCCGCTGGTGCCGTTTCTGCAGGGCATGTGCCGCGACCGGCAGCTCCCGCGCACATTTGTGCGCAGGAGTGATGTTTTTGCAGATTCGGGCAATCACAGCGCCTCTCCCTTCGCTCCAATGTGAAAGCCTGCGGTTTTTCCCACTGGAGCGGTGCGCTGGCAGGACAGTAAAAAAAGTCCTGCTATCCACATCTTTGAAGCGCTCCTAAAGCGTCCCTGTCCATTAAAATCAATGGGCAGTGCCGCCGAACTGCCAGCAGCGGCACTTTTGCGGGCAGTTTAAACCCTTTTTCGTCCACTAACAGGAGTTAAAGCGCAGCAAAAACAATGGTAAAGTGCCGCTAAAAATTGCCCGGCGCTGCTCAGTGTGAAATCAGCCTTAGACCCCTTTTCACACTTGGGCGTTTTTCAAAAAATAGCGCCTGTAAATCGCCTAAAAAAAGCAAGAGGGCTTTCACACTGAGGCGATGCGCTCTACCGCTCCTGCCCATTGAAATGCAGTGGCGCTTTGTGGGTAGTTTTAACCCTTTTTCGGCCACTAGCAGGGGTTTACTGCCGACGCCGCCCAAGCAGCCTTAGAGTGGCCTTTCATTGGGGCCTGTCTCAGGCACACCAGTGCAATAATCACGCTGACAGATTTGTGAACAATATTTGAGAAATAGGCCTTTTGTGTACAGTACATAGAAAAAGTTATAGATCTTTGCGTTGATAAATAGGGACAAACACAAAAGCGTTTATAATTTTTCTCAGTGTATATATAGATATCTATCTATCTATCTATCTATCTATCTATCTATATATATATATATATATATATATATATATATATATATATATATATATATATAGTTACATTGTTCCAAGATGGGACCATACCTATGCCTGTAATTCAGTAGCGCCTAGTGGTATATTTTTTGGAGGGGCGGGAAACAATCCAAGGAACATAGTGCAATATTATTATTATTTTAAAAACCAATGAGGATGGGCATAAGTACAGCAAGAGAGAGCAACTATAGGCACTATTACTACCACTGGTGCCACTGAGTTTAAACACTGTTACTGCTCAAGCAGTGAATATTAAATATGGGTAAAGGGATTTTTGCTTTATATTTTAAGCGAATGCATTCATTATTACCACTGCATCATATATATATATATATATATATATATATATATATATATATATATATATATACAGTTATCAAAGGGCTAAGAATATTGGACACTAATTTTACTGCAAAGTTAAGGTACTGTTGATACAGCTAGATCCAGGAATTTTTGGGGTGCTGTTATTACCTCTAGAGTCAGCGCTTTTTGGTACTGTTATTACTGTTAGAGCTGGGAATGTTCTACATGTATCATTGCAGCTAAAGATTTTGCTATTACCAAAAAGAGTCAGGAATTTATTGTGTTGTGTTCAATATTCCCTGCTGCTTCTTTCTTCCATTAATGTATTGTAGTGCAAGCATGGATAACTGGAAAACGTAATCTTCATGACCCACCATTTGATTCTTCCTTCTCACTGTACTGCATGAAAAGACATTTCTTTCAGCTAAATCTGATCTCATAAGCAGTTCCTTTGGCTTTTTGCTTTACTATATTTCAATGCCCTGTTATGCCTTACATTCAAGTGATACTCATTTTTCTTCTCTTAGCTGTGCTTCACTTCTCTGTGTACCATTCTCTGTGTATATTCATTATTTTAAGCACTGTATGCACATGGCTGAGAGTGCCATATTGGCACTTATGGCCCAGTGCCTAGGGCAGTACGGTAAGGGTAAAAAGTAAACCAAGCCTCCATTTACAAACTGATAATTGAAAAAATATTTTGTTTGCCAATACTGGCTACCTCTACACGTTTGTGGCTTAATTTAGAAAATCACATAAATATAAATATAAATGTATAAGTCACAAGGGCCCCGGTCTTTATTTTTAGTATAAGTATTGTGTGAACTCTCTTATAAAAGCAATTAACAGTTCTCAATATATAAAAAAGTCAAAACATGCCACTATCCTTCCCAATAACATTCCGTATAACATATAGATATCTATCCCCTGGTATTTCTGAAAACCTATATCATCGTGTAGGTAGAGATACAACAACCCTTATAGAACTCTTCCACATAGCTGTATTCATTTTGATGTGCCACTTGGAAGAACCGTGTTGTCAACATATTATCATTCCTTTCTTTTAGATGTTGATGAATGCGTGGAAGGAACAGACACATGCCACATAGATGCCATCTGCCAAAACACCCCTCGGTCATACAAGTGCATATGCAAGTCTGGATACACAGGGGATGGGAAGCATTGCAAAGGTATATTAGAAGCATAAAAAATAGACAGATGGGTTTTTTAATCTTGACTGCCCATTGCATTTGCTAATGCCTTAGTGCCCGCCTGTTCTAGTAACCTGATTTAAAGGATTTCAAAAACAGACTCAAGCCCTGTACACACGGTCGGACCTTTGTCTGACAAAATTCACATCGGAATTCCGACGGAAATCCATCGGAGTAAAAGAGAACGGGCCAGATTCACAAAGAGATACGACGGCGGATCTCCTTATCCGCCGTCGTATCTCTGAGATCCGACGGTCGGATCTATGCGACTGATTCATAAGAATCAGTTCTGCATAAATCTCCCTTAGATCCGACTGGTGTAAGTGACTTACACCGTCGGATCTTAGGCTGCAATCTCCCGCCGGCCGCTAGGTGTCGCCTCGGTCTTTTACGCGTCGGATATGCAAATGAAGAGAACCGCCGATTCAGAAACGAACGCCCGCCCGTCGTTTTTTTTTTACGTCGTTTGCGTTCGGCTTTTTCTGGCGAATAGTTACCCCTGCTATATGAGGGGTAGCTAATGTTAAGTATGGCCGTCGTTCCCGCGCCGAGTTTCAAATTTTTACGTCGTTTGCGTAAGTCGGTCTGGAATACGGATGGCCGCAATTGACGTTGCCGCCGAAAACAATGACATCCTATCGACGTCATTTGGAGCATGCGCACTGGGTAATTTCGCCGGCGGCGCATGCGCAGTTAAATCGGCGCGGGAACGCGCCTGATTTAAATTGTACACTCCCCCTAGCCGCGGAATTTGAATTCCGCCGGGGGAGTTACGATCCGACGGTGCAATTTTCGAGGTAAGTGCTTTGTGAATACTGCACTGGCCTCGCTAAATTGCAACGGCGGATCGTAAATCACATAGATTACGCAGATCTAAAGATCTGCTAATCTATGTGAATCTAGCCCACCATGTTCTCTATCTAAACTCCGACGGAATTCCTCGGAATTTCCGATGGAAATAATCCGATGGGGCATACACATGGTCGGAATTTCCAATGGAAAAAGTCAGTCTGACTTTTTCCATCGTAAATTCCGATCATGTGTACGGGGCATTATACAAATGAAAGAATTCAGAATGTGTGTGGCCATTCTTATCTCTCATAGCATGGATGAGCTACTCTGAATTGAGAACAAAAAATTACTCTACATGAATGACTATGTCTGCCTTGATGATACAGTTGTGATGCCGGGTCTGACGTTGGGTACAAATACTGTATTTTAACAATGAGTCCTGGTAAACCTAAAGCAATTGTAATTATTATTAAAAAAAAGCATCTGGGTGTTCGGTTTGCATCACTTAATTTGCAGAGTTAGAGGCCTCGTACACACGACCGAGGAACTCGACGGGCGAAACACATCGTTTTGCTCGTCGAGTTCCTTGTTAGGCTGTCGAGAAACCAATCTTCTTCATTCCCGTCAAGGAAATAGAGAACATGCTCTCTTTTTGGCTCGTCGAGTTTCTCGACAGTTTCCTCGACGAAAATGTACACACGTCCTCAGCAAAAAAATATCTCCCAGCAAGTTTCTTGCTGGTTTTTGCCGAGAAACTCGATCGTGTGTACGAGGCCTAATAGGTTCAATTTACAGATCTATACTTTACAGCTCTGCTGTACAGTTATTGTCTAAGCAAGTATTCTTCTTAAGTATTTGCTACTGTTATGTTTTTTAAGCCTCATACACACACGATCGGACTTCCATCAGACTTTTCCGTGGATTTTGATCCGAATGGGCGTTGGCCGTGAACTTGTTCTGCATACACACGGCAGGAAATTTTCAGCCAACTTTCACCAAATCACGTGTTTTTTCAGCTCTCTACCGCCACCCTTTGGGCAACTTCTGCTATTGTTGTCTGATCTTTAGCATTGGTTCTGAGCATGCGTGTTTCTACTTTGGACTTTAGTCCGATGGACTTGTGTACACACGATGGGATTATGCTCCATCGGACATTTGTTGGCAAAAGGTTTGAGAGCATTCACGGCGAACATTTGTCTGATGAAAAACCGAAAACAATTGTCTGATGGAGCATACACATGGTCGGATTGTACGATTAAAACACGTCTGTCGGACAGGTGTTGCCAAAAAGTCAGATCGTGTGTATGGGTCTTAACAATGCTTCCTCACTCCCCAGTCAAAATTTCCAATTCAGCTTCAGGGAATCTCCTGCACAGCATCACTTAAGCTGGCCATGCATGGATTAAACTTTGTCCAGTTCAGCAGGGATCGGACTGATTTAGATTTATGTATGGACAAGGTGGCTGTACAAAAGTCAATTTACCGACTGACTTCTGTACAACCGCTTTGTTGGATTTTTGCTGCTGAATCAGCACTTGCCGGCTATAAGTAAAAGTATAAAGCAATTACATCAAAATAGTCACGCTTATATGAAAATTATAACTGATATAAAACATATGTGGAAGAAAAAGAAAAAATATATATATATTTCACGTGAAAAAATGCAAAAGAAAAGTCCTCATTTTCTCTGTTCAAATGTTGTTAAACATGTGGTAATTCCTCCATCACCAATAAGAAGAGCATTCAATCGTGAAGCCACCACCCATTTGGAAGAATGCATGCTTACTGGCTACAGTGGGACCCCCTAATTAAAGAGAAGTCAACTGAGCTTTTAATTGGGCACCTAGCCCTGGATCAACATAAGGCAACTCCTCCAGCTCCGCTGGTGGATGATTGTGACCAGTTCTTATCAGGCATCACCCCATAAACACATTTCATGAAAATATAAAAAAGAGAATCCCTAATAGTGTAAAGCCTCATTAGCAAGTTTATTAGTTGAATAAAATTACGCTTACATTCGGTTAGATTCAAAGTGCTTTGAAACAAATCGCCGCTGGCCAGATAAACATTACCCGCAATTCCAGGATCTTGCGATGATGCTATGTTGCTCCGCCCTATGCGTTTCATTACACGTGATATCGTCCCGCAAATACTGCACCATAGCTGTTTATATCCACCATGTAAAACCAAGCCTCATCATGGATTGCAAAATGGATGACCTGCTTTAAACACCAATCCTCGTTGTGCGTGATAATAAATTAGAATGATAACTACTCAACCCACAACCAAGCCTCTGTTTGGGTACACTGCAGCCATGTATGACTAAACTGATCTCGGCCCCAATGATGGTAAATGTAAATGTAAAGCACCACAAGATGCCAGGCCCCCCCCAGCGGAAAGTATAGGTAACTAGCTGAATACCCGGCGTTGCACGGGCTTCCTATCTTAACCTTTTGGGGAGGAAAATCATAGTAATATAAATATACCCATCTTTTATATAAGGGTGTAGGTAAGGGTTAATGTAACTGTCATATATTTTTATTTGGCATATAAGTAATATGTGTACCAGGTATTATTGAAATATCTCCAGGCGTACAGAAGTTATGTGGGAACATACATTTCCCATCGATTTGCATGGGACTTTAAACAAAAACCCCGACCCTCACAAATGGGGGTAGTTAAGGGATAAATTAACTATCCTATAGTTTAAGTGGACATATAAGTAACATGTGACCAAGTGTTATCGAAATATCTACAGCCGTTTGGAAGTTATGAAGTAACATGTATTTCCCATAGAGTTGAATTGGACTTTAAAGGAAAACCCCGACCATGGCAAATGGGGGTGGGTAAGGGTTAAACCACCTATCCTATGTTTGTTGCTGACATATAAGTAACATGTGTGCCAAGTTTCATGTTAATATCTTTAGCCGTTTGGACGTGATGCTGGAACATACATACATACACACACACACACGTTGAGTTTTATATATATAGATGTATTCACGCATACAATGCTATTAATTAAAAATCAAGGAGCTGCAGCAACCACTGAGGCCATCTAAGGGTCAAAAATTATAATATAATTGATATGCAAGTAAATATTTATAACTTGGATACATAAAGAATCCAAATCACCAAAAATGTGTTAAAATCCCTGTAAGCACTTTATAACAGAATACTATAATGCTCAAAATCATTAACATTCCATGGTATTGGTTATCTATATATATAAAACTCAACGTGTGTGTGTGTGTATGTATGTATGTTCCAGCATCACGTCCAAACGGCTAAAGATATTAACATGAAACTTGGCACACATGTTACTTATATGTCAGCAACAAACATAGGATAGGTGGTTTAACCCTTACCCACCCCCATTTGCCATGGTCGGGGTTTTCCTTTAAAGTCCCATTCAACTCTATGGGAAATACATGTTACTTCATAACTTCCAAACGGCTGCAGATATTTCGATAACACTTGGTCACATGTTACTTATATGTCCACTTAAACTATAGGATAGTTAATTTATCCCTTAAAGTGGATGTAAACCCAAAAAATAGTTTTTTTGTTTTTGATGTCACAATGTAGAGTATAAGATTTCCTATCATTTCCATTTTCATTATTGAAATATCTCCAGGCGTACAGAACTTATGTGGGAACATACATTTCCCATTGATTTGAATGGGACTTTAAACAAAAACCCGACCCTCAGAAATGGGGGTAGTTAAAGTGGATGTAAACCCCAAATTTTTTTTTTTTGTTTTTGATGTTACAATGTAGAGTGTACGATTCCCTATCATCTGTGCCCAGTCTTGCCACACAGAGTTAATCCAGCGCTGAGCAATCCTCTTTTAATGTTCAGTGAAAATTAACAGAATTCCAGATAAAAACTTGCCAAATTATAAAGTCCGTTTTTCTGTTCTTGCTTTGTGTTACAGGTTATTTACATATCTAGAGCTTGGACATGTTTATCATATGTTATGTTATGTTTATCATAATATGAGGTGATCCAAAGTTCATTGTATATTACCAGGATATGTAAATAACCTGTAACACAAAGCAAGAACAGAGAAACAGACTTTATAATTTGGCAAGTTTTTATCTGGAATTCTGTTAATTTTCACTGAACATTAAAAGAGGATTGATCAGCGCTGGATTAACTCTGTGTGGCAAGACTGGGCACAGATGATAGGGAATCGTACACTCTACATTGTAACATCAAAAACAAAAAAAAAAAATTTGGGGTTTACATCCACTTTAACTACCCCCATTTGTGAGGGTCGGGTTTTTGTTTAAAGTCCCATTCAAATCAATGGGAAATGTATGTTCCCACATAAGTTCTGTACGCCTGGAGATATTTCAATAATGAAAATGGAATATTAATAATAATAATAATAATAATAATACCTGCTACACATATTACTTATATGCCAAATAAAAATATATGACAGTTAAATTAACCCTTACCTACACCCTTATATAAAAGATGGGTATATTTATATTACTATGATTTTCCTCCCCAAAAGGTTAAGATAGGAAGACCGGGCAACGCTGGGTATTCAGCTAGTTTAAAATAAAACAATAAATTGGCAATATACAAATTACCCCTAGAGAGAGTCACTGGCTAGCAGCAATGGGATTGATCCAAATAGTTATTGCTATCAATCCATGACAAGGCTTGGATTTTACATAGTGGATATAAACAGCGATGGCACAGCATCACATGGGAAGAAACGCGGTGGGTGGAGCGACATGCTGATGTCATTGCGAGTTTCCAAAAGTGTGGGTGTTGTTTATGTAGCCAGCGAGGATTTGTTTTAAAGTGCTTTGAATTTAACCAAGTATAATTTTATTCAACAAATACATTTTCCTATAATATTTTATGTAATCAGAGCATCTCTTTTTTATATTCTCATGAAATATGTTTACTAAACCAGTCACAATTACCGGCCAGTGGGGAGATGAAGGAGTTGCCTTATGGTGATCAAGAGCTGGTTGCCCGATTGAAAGCTCAGTTGACATCTCTTTAATTAGGGGGTCACACTTTAGCCGATAAGCGTGCATTCTTCCAATTGGGTTGTGGCTTCAGGTTTTGAACTCTTTTCTAATTGGTGATAGAGGTTTATCATATGTTTAACCAGAGCTTTTTTTCTCAGAAAATAGGTGCAGGAACTCAACCACGACCCTGTTCAGATTTCAAAAACAGTAGAAGGGTCTTAAAGGGGCATTAAATACCAGAATTGCATTACATACAGAATGCAGAGTTCAGGGGGTTACACACAGAGTGCAGAGCTGTCACTTGTAAACACAGAAACCAGATTTCTGTGTTTACAAGGGATTGTGGTGAGCAGGCACCAAAGGGTCTGAGCCAGAGGTGGTGGAACTGAGTTCCCCCAAGTTCCCCCAGAAAAAAAGCCTTAACCACTTCAATACCGGACACTTTCACCCCCTTGCTGCCCAGGCCAATTTTCAGCTTTTACCTCTGTCGCACTTTGAATGACAGTTACGCGGTCATGCACTGCTGTACCCAAACAAGATTTTTATCATTTTAATTGAGACAGATTGAGCTTTCTTTTGATGGTATTTAATTACCACTGAGTTTTTCTATTTTTTGTTGAACAAAATGTAAAAAAAAATTAGCTTTTCTTAGTTTCTGTTACAAAATTGTGTAAATAAGTAATTTTTCTCGTTCACTAATGTGCGCTGATGAGGCTGCACTGATGAGGTGGCACTGATGGGGTGGCACTGATGAGGAGGCAATAATATGCAGCTCTGATGGGCGGTACTGATAGGCAGCACTGAAGAGGAGGCACTGACAGGCAGCACTGATGGGCACTGATTGCCATCACTGATGGGCACTGATTGGCACCTCTGGTGGCCACTGATTAGCACCACTGGTGGCCATTGATTGGCATCACAGGTGGGGATCACTGGTGGGCACAGGTGGGCATCACTGGTGGGCACTGGCAGGCATCGCTGATGAGACCGCACTGATAATCAATGCACTGATTATCAGCGCAGACCCCCTCATCAGGAGAGTCGCTTATTGGCTCTCCCCTACTCATGTGCTGTCAGCGTGAATAGAGGAGTGCTAATTTACACTGTAAACAGCTGTGATTGGACACAGCTGATCGCATGGTAAAGAGCCTACGTCATCACCGATCGCTGTGCTGCAAGCCCCAGGTTGTGCACAAGTGGCTTGATCTGATGGACGTCATATGAGGTCCAGTCAGAACAATGAAACCGCCACCCAGCCATCATTTTGCTATAGGCTGGGTGGGAAGGTGTTAAGAATATTTGAGGAGGATTTTTCTTTTGCACATTGCACTTTGTGTTTTTTTACATGAAATTGTATTTTTTTTTTCGTTTTGGTCCACATATGTTTTATATCACTTCTAATTTTCATTTTGATGTAATATAAGTTTTATGCCCTGTACACACGATCCGTTCATCTGATGAAAACGGACCGATGGACCGTTTTCATCGAACGAATCGATTGTGTGTGGGCCCCATCTGTTTCTTTCCCATCGGAGAAAAAAAATAGAACCTGTTTTAAAATTCCCGTATGGTTAAAAAAACTATAGAAAAAAACGATCGTCTGTGGGGAAATCCATTGGTCAAAAATCCACGCATGCTCAGAATCAGGTCGACGCATGCTCGGAAGCATTGAACTTAATTTTTCTCTGCGCTTCGTTGTGTTTTATGTCACCGCATTGGACACGATCAGATTTTTAACCGATGGTGTGTAGGCAAGACTGATGAAAGTCAGCTTCATCGGCTATCTGATGAAAAAATCCATCGTTTCGTTTTCATCAGACGAACCGATGGTGTGTACGTGGCATTACTGTGTAAAGTATCTCACAGTGGAGTTGCTGCTCTAACTCAACTTGGTTTTTGCCTACATTTAGTTCATAGCGCAATTTCTTTTTTGATTTTTATAAAAGTATAAGTAAAATGAGCTCAGGACAGAGTGCAACCAATCTATGTATGTTGAGATTAAGACTTATGGCCTACAAGAAATTGTCCTACCAACCAGGGATCAAGTCCTGGGGAAAAAAGTGTGGGAACACCCACCCAAGATCCACTCCCCCACCAAAAAATAAATAAAAAATGATACGCTCATATGCATAATTACTAAACCGCATGTTTAGAAGCAAGTTCTTTCTAAATCCCGCGATAACTCGCGGCAGACCTCCGCAATGTCTCCTGGGAACAATGACAAAAGCTCCCAGGAGACATTGCGGCATTGAGGAAGTGAGGGAATACCCGCACACTACCCGATGAATCCATATACAGGAAGCGGATAGTAACATAAAGGATTACTAAGGTTCGCCTGCCCCTGTCAGTGACTCAAGTTGGGCATCGCCGCTTAGTGAAGGATTGGCTCGGGCGGCTTGGCTGCTCTCGGATGCTCTAGTCCTGCAAAGGGAACTGCGTTCCGGCTGTGAAAAAAGTGCAGGAACTCCTTTCCCACGCGTTCCCGCAGGACTTGAGCCCTGCTACCATCATAGCAAATGATTTGACCAGCTACTTGGGTAGCTGCAGTGATTCAGTTGTCCAGATAACCCGTACATATGCTTTGTTTCTAGTTTAGAAGACTTTCAAAAAAATGTACACCAATCTAAGGGGGAGATTTACTAAAACTAGTGCACTCAGAATCTGGTGTAGCTGTGCATGGTAGCCAATCAGCTTCTAATTTCAGCTTGTTAAATTAAGCTTTGACAATAAAATCTGAAAACTGATTGGGTTCTATGCAGAGCTGCACCAGATTTTGCACTCTCCAGCCTTAGTAAATAACCCTATAATGTATGTTTAGATTTATTTAACAGTAAAGGCATAGCTCTGTGAATTCATTTGTTACACATTTGTAATTATTTCTGTTTATTTTTTTTCCTAGATGTAGATGAATGTGAACGGGATGATAATGCAGGGTGTGTACACGAGTGTATAAACATACCTGGAAACTACAGGTGCACGTGTTATGATGGATTTCGATTGGCACACGATGGACACAACTGTCTAGGTAAGTAAAACCTACTGACAGACAATAACTATAAGAAAGCTGAACTCTAGACACTTATAAAAGACACATTAATGCAACTATGTTTTACCTAATACTTTAATAAATGCATTTTTTTAATTCAGCTAGTGTAAATACCTCAATTTGACTTGATTTCAGTATATTTCACTTGTACAGCAGCACTGAGACTGGAAGAAAAGCAGGCAGGCCAGAGAACCAATCAGTAGTACTGCAAATTGGCTGGCAAGGACAAGCTCAAAGTAGGAAAGAACAGAATGAGCATAGAGATTACCTCATCAGTTTTCTGCTGCTCCTTCACTGTACTATGTGTAGGCTGTGGGTGGAGAGATGACACTACCGCATTCCTTAACCGTAACAAAGAAACAGGGATGGACTGGCCATTGGGACTACAGGGAGTTTCCCGGTGGGCCAATGGCTCAGTGGGCCGGCTTCAGTGACAGTGGACCGCTGCGCTCCTCTGCCTCACCCTTACCGCATCGCTCACCTCCTTCCCGCAGTGCTCACCTGGGGGGAACAAAGAAGCAGGGGGAGGACCAGAGGAGCGGGGGGGATGACAGAGGAGCATGTGGGAGGGGACAGATAGCTGACTCAACAGCTATGGCCTGGGAGTTTCTCACTTCTGCCTAATCTTGTCCCATAAGGGGGGGCACCAAACTGATTCTTTGCCCTGGGTGAAATAATGTCTAGCTTCCCCACTGGTACTGCCTATAAGAGTACCAGTACCAGCCATTCTACTCTAATAATCTAATAAAGTAGAACGGCTAGTGAAGGGGGAGAGGGGGCTTGGGTGGCCGGGGTGGGGGGTGTGGGAGTTGTCCGGCCACCATGGGAGAGACCTGTCAAAGTGGGCCAGTCTGGATGAAGTCCAGGGCCAAATTTTTGTCCCAGTCCAGCCCTGCAAAGAAAGCGTAGTTATTCTCCTGGTTGTGCTGTGTGGTATAGCTGTAAAAAAACGTATAGGACTTAAAACTTATAAAAACTTAAAGCGGAGTTCCACCTAATAAGAAAAGAAATGGCTGCACATCCAGGAATTTCCGATTGCCTTTTATTGTTCAAAGTGATCAGTGATAACACCAAAGACACCAACATGAGGTCACGTAGACACGTTTCACACAAACATCTTGTGCTTAATCATTACAATAACTAAAATGACTGATAGATCTTAAATAGACCGCCCCAGTAACTGCAGGTGTTCTGTGGGCAGTGATAGTGTTGACACATTTGGCACCTTTCGGGGGGAGAGGGAAAGGTCCCATGGAAGTTCAGCCCCCTCCTCCTTGCATGTGCAATATGGAACTGGCTGAAAAAGTTGAAAGGCTTCACTGCCGGTTTCCCTTAGACCCCTTTCACACTGAGGAGTTTTTCAGGCGGTACATCGCTAAAAATATCGCCTAAATACCACCTGAAAAACTCCTGCCCAGCCTTCTCAATGTGAAAGCCCAAAGGCTTTCACACTGAGGCGATGCGCTGGCAGGAGAGAAAAAAATCTCCTGCAAGCAGCATCTTTGGAGCGGTGAGAGGAGCAGTGTGTATACCGCTCCTTCATCACTCCTTCCCATTTAAAACAATGGGAAACTGGAGTAAAACCGTTCGAAATACGCCTCTGCAGAGGCGCATTGCGGGCGGTATTAACCCTTTATTGGCGCTAGCGGGGGTTAATACCGCACCGCTAGTGGCCAAATCCCGCGCCAATTCCGACGGTATAGCGCCGCTATTTTTAGTGGCACTATACCGCCACCGCGGTGTGAAATGGGCCTTAGTGAAGATGGCGGCACAGGCACCCGACAGCCGATCCACAAATCCCTTGACAGGTAAGAGTCCATATATTAAAAGTTAGCAGAAACTGGAGAAACTCCTTTTTTTTTATACAAATTAATTGAGTTGCCACATACTGTAGTTGGCTTTGCATTCACAAAAGGAAATCCTACCAATGATATCAATAAAAAGGTAACCCAGATAGCAAGCAATTGAGCTGCAAGTTTGAAAATGACTTGCCAGGCTTCACAAGTTTGTTGCAAACAAACTTGTGCACAATTGTAGCAAGACCCCATTGCATGACTCCAGATCAACTTTCCTTACAAACATGCTGCAAGTCTGATGCAAGTTCTGATTCAGTTATGTTATGTAATGGTCATCTACAGAGTGGTGCGCTTGCTGTAGACTCACCACTGCAACTTTGTTCTTGCTAGAGACGTGCCACACAAATTTTCTACAATTTGAAAAAGTGTCAGCTAGAACGTGTGCTTCAAGTGCTCTGCAAGTGTACAACTTGCCAGTGAAAATGTGCGGCAAGTTAGAAAGACATACAATACAACACTAGCACAGATCTGTGGCAAGTTATCCATGCTATCTGGGAATAAAGTAATTAAAGCGGAGTTCTATTTCTACTTATCTGTCTCCCACTTCTGGAGATGGCGCTGCGGCACCGTCCCTAGGAAGTTCGGCCCCCTCCTCCTTCCTCTGCTTCCAGGCCAAATAGGAATCAAAGCACACTTTGCGCAATGCGTAGTAGGGAATCAGCTGCGAAACCGAAAGGCTCCACTGCCAGTTTCCCTTAACAGGAATGGTGGCGGAAGCACCCCGACAGCCGATTTACAAATTGGCTGGGGTGCCGACTTTGTGCGCTTCCTGGATATGTAAGTGTCCATACATTAAAAGCCAGCAGCTACAGTATTTGTAGCTGCTGAATCAAATTTTTTCCTGGGGGGGCCAGAACACTCTATTAAAGCTGAACTCAATTAAAAGTAAAAATGCTCTTTTGAAGTTGGGCTCCCCCTGCATTGTTAAATGTTTATTTAGGTCTAGAACAGGGGTGCCAAACTCCATTTCACCAAGGGCTGAAACAGCATTATTGTTGCCCTCAAATGACCAGTTGTATCTGTAAGACTAGATGTCTAGAGCACCACCCCCCCCCCTTATATCAGATGTCAAGAGCCCCCTACCATCAGAAGTCAAGTGTCCCTCGCCCTCCCTTACAACACAGCTCCCCCCTTACCTTGTGCTGCTGCCGGTAAGAAGCTGGAGGCAGAGCTGGGAAGCAGAAAGTGCAAGATATGGTGAAGTACCAAAGGAAGGCTGGAATCTGCTCAGGGGTGGCAGCTGCACAAAGAGGCACAGGACCTATAGGAGGAGTTCTGTCTTCCTCTCTGCTGCCAACTGCTGAGATGGGGGGAGCAGAGACGAGCCTCTCTACAACTGCACGGAGAAGCACAGGATCTGACAGAGGAATTCTGTCCTCCTTTCTGCTGCTAACTGCTGAGACAAGGTGGGTGCGAAGATGAGGTGGTTGCCGCAGCTGCAGGAGAGGTGCGAGGACCACATGGAGTGGTGTGGGGGGGAGCGGATTTGAACCGCAGGCCTTGTGTTTGACACGTGTGGGCTAGAGGTATTTTACATAATCCTCTAGACCCACAGGCTCCCTCCAAGACTGGTCGCTGCAGCCCCCTTTTTCTCCTATGCAGGTCTTCTAATGTCATCAAGGCCCCCGCATTGGGCATTTGGACTCTAAGGCCTTGTACACACGACCGAACATGTCCGCTGAAACTGGTCCGTCGGACCAGTTTCCGCGGACATGTTCGGCCGTGTGTAGGGCCGACCGGACAGTTTCCCGGCCTAGCGGACAGGTTTCCAGCGGACAAAAGTTTCTTAGCATGCTAAGAAACTTGTCCGCTGGAAGCCTGTCCGTCGGACATTTCCGATGGTCAGTACGACTCATCGGACATGTCCGCTGGCCCGAAATCCCACGCATGCGTCGAAGTGATTTGACGCGTGCGTGGAAGCATTGAACTTCCTGGTGCGCGCACGTCACGGCGTCATCGTCGCCGCCACGTCACCGCGTATTCTGACTGCTGGGAATTTGGTCTGATGGTGTGTACACACATCAGACCAAATGATCCCAGCGGACATGTCCGATGAAAACGATCCGCGGACCGTTTTGACATGTCTGGTCGTCTGTACGCGGCCTGAGGAACAGTCCACCCCTGGAATGTAGGGAAGCACTGGCTGCGGCAGGAGTGGAGGTTCTGGTAAGTAAACCAGCTTTTCCTAGCCTTCAGACATAAATGTGAATTTAACCCTTGCAATGCAGGGACAGCCTTATTGCAAGGGAGTATTTTGACTTTCCCTGAAGGTGGGCTTCAACTATGCTGCAACATATTAATTACAGTGGCCATAAACACCTAAATGAATTCTGTGGTACATTTGAGTCCGTAAAATAAATCATAGAATGTAAATAAATACCTGGGATGTTGCCAGACATTTTGTCAGCTGATAATTTCCTGTGCCCTCTGCCTGTTCTGCATTCTTATCAGTTATCGCAGATGGGATGGGTTCTGTAGTCTTCAATGTTATGGAGAAAATGAGAGGGAAAGGTTCTGTAGTCCACTCCTGCTTATGTTGTCTTAATGCAGTAAGGCCTCGTACACACGGCCGAGAAACTCGACGGGCAAAACACACCGTTTTGCTCGCTGAGTTCCTTGTGAAGCCGCCGAGGATCTCGGTGAGCCAAATTTTCCCATTTCCGTCGGGGAAAAAGAAGACATGCTTTCTTTTTGGCCCGACGAGATCCTCGGCGGTTTCCTCGTTGAAAAGTGTACACACGACCGGTTTCCTCGGCAAAAAAAACCCAGCAAGCTTCTTGCTGTTTTTTGCCGAGAAACTTGGCCGTGTGTACGAGGCCTTAGGGTGAGTGTTGTTACCTAGGACAGGAAGTGTGTTCTTGACAGAATCAACAGATGAAAGGACCTGGCAAGCTACAACATATTACAATTTTGATTTTGTTTTTTTTTAAATGTTTTAATTGCTGCGTCCCACTGCATGAACTTATGCTGTGGTTGAACAGATCTAGTGACACCTCTAAGGGAGGATCATTATGATGGTGGATCAGCATGAAAAACGCTGTCTCCAGCAACTTGATGGATACAAAAGCCACAAGACTTGGACAAGACATTCCATACAGGCTGAAGATGTACATGTTAGCTTCTATATGCGTGTTGTTTTTTAATATTTGAAGGAAGGAATATGTGGATGATCTAATAGTACCAGCTTTGGATTTCTAAATCATCTCACAAAATATAAGGGGGAACTTGCTGTAGTTTTGGAGTTAAGAGGGCAAAGGAGAACGGCAGAACTTGTTGTATTGTGCAGGGCTTGGGCTTTCTGGTAGGTTGATTTATACTGAAATTACGATTCAGAATGGCTGATAAGCACAAATCATTCCGTATGGAGAAATACCATGGTATGTTACCAAATAACCATAGTAATCAGAGAGCTTAGCCATTTGCCATGGTAAATCTGTATTTTTCTGTAAAGGGAAATTTACCATGAAAAATACTCACAAGCCATGAAATGTCATAGTAATTTCATGGTCCATTTTTCATTTGCCATGGTAATTTTGTTTCTTTTTCTGTAAGGAGAAAATGAACCGTGGTGAATGTTCAAATTAAATGTGTCATAGAAATTTCCTGGCAATTTGGCATTTCTGTACCAATTTTGTAATAAAAGAAAACCTTTTCTCAATTGTAGACATGGTACTTTCTTTAACACGTGCAATGAATTAAAGGTAGCAATGCTACACTTCCTGCATGCTTAATTGATTTCAGATTTTTTTTAATCAATTACAAGTTGTTATATAGTAAGTCCACGAAAAACTGATGTTTCCGTTCTGAGCAAAAGACTGGTTAAAAATGATGTCAAGAAAGATTTCTGTATTGGTCCATCGATTAGCAGTGGCCAACAGTGGTTCTCTATAATTCTCTAAGTCTTTTTCAATATTTTTTTTTACAAAGGGGTTTTATTCATTTTCAGTCAAACTAACAGAGCCAACAATTAGGTAGTTACAATGCAAAAAAAAATAATCATAGACAAGCATTTTCAATATTTTCAAATCTGCAATTTTCATTAAATTACTACTTGGAAACCCTGACATGAAGGTCTGTGTTCAAACACATCCTGTTATCAGATAACACGCTCTGTCCCTGTTTCCCAGTTGTGCTCCTTTGTTGTCATGCTGTTACAAAGGCTTCCAATATAAATTACAGGTAATCATTTTAACATACATAAAGCAAGAATGGTAAACTGTTGTCACCATCATAAAATGCCACGCAGTCATTGCTGGAGCACAGGCATGTGGAAATAAAATGGCTGCAAAGAGACTGCAGCACTAAGATGCGATAAAGGATAAAAAAAGAACAGTATAAAAGGCAGTTGTTAATTATACACCACAAAATACCCATGCTGTATGTGCATATAGTTCACACTCATGCTGTTTTGCTGTATATATTTGTAGGTGTACTGTAAGAATCCCATGCTTTTTACCAATCAACATTACAACTGTAAAATATGTCTTAGCATAGAACCTTTGGGTGCCAGCAGGTGACATAGGCTTCTCTGTTGTGCAGAGCACAGGAATTGTCCAGCCCCCACCAGGGGCCTTACAGAGAATTTTGGGGTTCACTGTGGACATTTCAACGCTTGGATATATTCCACTGAAAACAGCTGACATGCAAATAGAGCACTGAAGCAAAGTCCCTTTTGGGTGGAAAAAGCATAGTTCATAGACAAACTGTGGCTGATGCTGACTAATGCCCTGTACACATGATCAGAGTTTCCGTCGGAATAAACTCCAACAGGTTTTTCAGACGGAAATCAGTTCCAGCTGTCTGGCATACACATGAACACACCAAATTCTGACCTTCGAAAACGCGGTGACGTACAACACTATGACGAGCCTAGAATAATGAATTTCAATGCTTCCGAGCATGCGTCAAATTGTTTCCAAGCATGCATGTTTTTTTCTCCATTGGAATTCCATACAGATGAACGGAATTTTCATCGGAAAAAAAGAGAACATGTTCTCTTTCTAAGTCCACCGGAATGGGGCATACACACGGTTGGAATATCCGATGAAAAAATTTAGTCTGACTTTTTTCCTTGAAAATTTTGACCGTGTGGATGGGGCATAAGTTCAGGCTGGTGAATTGTCAGGCTCAGAGTTGCAACTCATGTTGTGGAATAGGTCAAGCAGAGCAAGCAATAAACAGCCAAATAGCATAAGCCATAAGACAGGAAAAAATTGTAGCAAGAAGGTGCATAAATTACAGACCTTCCAAAACCCAGGCAGTCTTTATTTTATTTACAGAGACCAATGCAGGAAGACTTAATTCTCTCTGTGATGACAAGTTAAGTATGTATTTGGTAGGTTTAAATTAGTGTAGGGATTATACTAGGTTAATTTTGTCTGTTACGTTCAAGGGTTTAAAATTAATGTTTTGTTTTTGGGGGCTAAGTTATGTAATGATTTGAGTTACATGTTAAGTGTCACTTTTATGGGTTATTTTAAGCATTAGGATTGGAGTTTAAAGTGAACCTGTAGCAAGGTCTATGGACAATATGTATTTACATATAAACAAGCTGAAATAAGCTTTAAAACAAGCCTTAAGTGTCGGTTCACACAGGGGCAACCCGACTTACAGCGCGACTTTCCAAGGCAACTTCAGCGTGACTTGGAGCAACTTACAACGTGACTTGAAGTTGCCTCCAGGACAGGCGACTTTGGAGACAACTTCCATTGAAATCTATGGGTACAAGTCAGATAGAAGTCACCTTGAAGTAGTACAGGAACCTTTTCTGAAGTCGGAGCGACTTCAGTATTGTACATTAAGACGGCTCTCATTCACTTCAATTGAATTTCTCATGTCGCGCGACTTGGGGCGACACAAGTTGGATCCCAGGTCGCGGTATTGTGAACCGGCACTTACTGACCTTTGTGGCTACAGATATTGTGGAGCTATTTATCCCCAAAATGTATGACAGAGTTAACAAGCAAAACAATTGTAGTTAGTTTCACAGCAGTTTTAGCTAACCTTATATCCTATCTGAGCCCCGGCTGACTTCTTCAATTTTCTACTGTGTTCTTTTAACCTTCATTACTGTGGAACGTTCATATATTATAGGGCCCGCAACAGTGGAAAGGAATAGAAAATCTTCTGCACATACACATAAATGACCAGCATGGAGACTTTGGGAACAGTGGCTGAGCTGTGCAAGGACCTTGGAGAAACAGGGGGGTTGCTGGGGAAGATAGGCAAGCATTTCGAAGATAATACAATATAGCAATTTCTACTCTATTCAAAACAAAGAAAAATGGCTTTAATTGTTAATTCAATAAAAGAGTTAGGTGACGTTTTAGAGTTTGAGTAAAGGAAAGCTTAAAAGTATAAGGTCAGTTTTAGGTTAATGTCATAGGGGTCAGGGGTTGTAATGGACATTTTTTTGTACATTACTATTCTGTGCTTAAGTACCTGCACCGAGATGGCTTACAGTTCTCAGTCTTGAAAACCAATGTACCTGGATTCTAGAGCACCACGAAGGACCAAGTGGATGATTTCACTCTGATCTTTAACCACTTCAGCCCCGGACCATTTTGCTGGTCAATGATCGGGCCACTTTTTGCGATTCGGCACTGCGTCGCTTTAACTCACAATTGCGCGGTCGTGCAACGTGGCTCCCAAACAAAATTGGCGTCCTTTTTTTCCCACAAATAGAGATTTCTTTTGGTGGTATTTGATCACCTCTGCGGTTTTTATTTTTTGCGCTATAAACAAAAATAGAGCGATGATTTTGAAGAAAAAGTAATATTTTTTACTTTTTGCTATAATAAATATCCCCCAAAAATATATATAAAAAAACATTTCCTCAGTTTAGGCCGATACGTATTCTTCTACATATTTTTCATAAAAAAATCGCAATAAGCGTTTATTGATTGGTTTGCGCAAAAGTTATAGCGTCTACAAAATAGGGGACAGTTTTATGACATTTTTATTAATATATATTTTTTTTACTAGTAATGGCGGCGATCAGCGTTTTTTATCAGTACTGCCACCTTATGGCGGACATGTCGGACACTTTTGACAAATTTTTGGGACCATTGGCATTTTTATAGCGATCAGTGCTATAAAAATGCATTGATTACTGTAAAAATGCCACGGGCAGGGAAGGGGTTAACACTAGGGGGCGAGGAAGGGGTTAATTATATTCCCTAGGTGTGTTCTAACTGAAGGGGGGGTGGGACTGACTAGGGGAAATGACAGATCACTGTTCATACATTGTATGAACAGACGAACAGTAATTAATCCCCCTGACAGGACTGGGAGCTGTGTGTTTACACACACAGCTACCGGTTCTCGCTCTGTAACGAGCGATCGCGGGTGCCCGGTGGTGATTGCGCCTGCCGGGCACGCGCGTCGGCACCAGGGGCGAGCAGGGGCCGCGCACCTCCGGCGGCGCACACATGCCCCTAATGGCTGAAATGCAAAATGACGTATACCTACGTGATTTCGCACAGCAGAGCCGACCTGCCACCATATAACTGCGGCGGCTGGTCGGCTAGTTGTTAATTTTTTGTACCTTTAATGCCAGAAATAGGCTGCACCATGACTGTGCTAAAGCACTTTAAAATGGTCAATAGATAATATGGCTGCACCTACAGAGAATGATCTAGCTAGGAGGAGCATGACAGTGGAGAAAGTGCTGGGCCCTAGTAGCAGATCTTGTTGAAAATCACTGCACTGCACTGCACTGTAATAAAAATTACTTCCTTTGCCAACTGATATCTGATCCAGCACATGAAGAGATGCCATCTCTATACAACTTCAATCACCTGGCACTTTAATACTAGGCCTTTGATATCTGTATTTTGGAACTAGCAATGTCAGCGGCATTTAATTCAACAACAGGCGTGGAGTGTTTTAACTTGTAACAGTTGTGTGGAGTCTTCTCAATGCCAGCAACTTCTGTAAAAAAAATCCCAAATAAGATGTAACTCCGTGATCACCATGGGTGATCCATGCAGAAGTACTATGCTCATTATTTTACTCATTGAAGCCCGTTGAGCAGTACATAGCTGACATTTTTACAGTTTACTGCTTCCCCTTGCAGAGTCCAGGGCTGTCAAATATAATTCAGTCTCTATTATTACAAAGCAAGAACAGTATAGCCATTTGAAACTTTTATACTGTTGTTCTATGTAGCATGCGGAGATCCTGGGTGCAATAAAAGAACAGCAACATGTAAGGTGAATGTCCAACTAAAAACCTTTTTTCAGTTTTGAATAGTGTGGGTAGGTCAGATTTTTACTGCTAAAAAGGGCTCTGTTAGGCCTCGTACACACGGCCGAGAAACTCGACGTGCAAAACACATCGTTTTGCTCGTCGAGTTCCTTGTGAAGCCTCCGAGGATCTCGGCGGGGCCAAATTTTCCCATTCCCGTCGGGGAAAAAGAAGACATGCTTTCTTTTTGGCCCGACGAGATCCTCGTCGGTTTCCTCGTCAAAAAGTGTGCACACGACCGGTTTTCTCGGCAAAAAAAAAACCCAGCAAGCTTCTTGCTGTTTTTTGCCGAGGAACTCGGCCGTGTGTACGAGGCCTTAGAGAGATCTCCCCCCACTCCTTGTCACAGTGACTGCTACTAGTGAAAACCTGTAACAGGAACACAGGCAGCATTAAAGTAAAATAAAAAAAGGCTTGACTAGACATATTATTTTTACTAAAGGCAAATAAGCTGTTCACTTTGCAATGAAAAATGGACATTGCAAGATAATTTTCCCCAGAGCTTGGTTAATGCGGTGAAATTTGGTTCGCAAAAAATAACCACAATAAAACAAAATGAAAAAAAAAAAAACAGTATTCTTGCTTGCACGTGATTGGATGCTTCATCTCATTCACTAAGCTCTGGGGAAAATTAATTTTTCAAAATAAACCATATGCAGGGTCCCCAGAGCTTATTTATGCTTTCCTGGGGGCAGATCCACATACATCTGCACCGGGCGCAGCGTATCTAAGATACGCTACGCCGCCGTAACTTATCTTTTTAAATTTGAATCCACAACGAATCCGCGCCGTAAGTTATGGCGGCGTAGTATATCTCTCGCCGCGTAAGGGCGCGGAATTCAAATGACTGTGATGGGGGCGTGTTTTATGTTAATACGTCGTGACCCGAAGTAAACAACGTTTTTATTTTAACTGCGCATGCGCCATCCCTGGGGGTATCCCAGTGCGCATGCTCGAAATTAAACCGGAACCAGCCAATGCTTACGACGGTGACGTCATTCTACGCAAATTCCTATTCGCGAATGACTTACGCAAACGACGCAAAAAATTCTAAATTGTACACGGGAAGGACGGCCATACTTAACATTGAGCCGGAAAAAGCCGAACGGAAACGACGGAAAAAAATGCGCCGGCCGGAAGTACGTTCGTGGATCGCCGTAAATAGCTAATTTGCATACTCAACGTGGATTTCGACGGAAACGCCACCTAGCGGCCGCCGAAAAATTGCATCTAAGATCTGACGGCATAAGAAGACATACGCCTGTCGGATCTAGCCGAGATGCCGTCGTATCTTGTTTTGAGGATTCAAAACAAAGATACGACGCGGGAATTTTGAAAAATTACGCCGGCGTATCAATAGATACGCCAGCGTAATTTCTTTGTGGATCTGCCCTCTGGTGTGTATTATATGATTTTCAGATCAAAATGGAACCAATGGTGTTGGTGCTGACAGTGATGTTCTTGTTTTCCTGAACCACAATCAAACCCTATATAATAAACCAGCTACAAAGCCACTTGAACATTTTGAGACACTCTTTTTCTATTGGTTCTGAAGCAAAGTGTTGCAGCTTCTGTTTTAGAAACTTTTTGAGATCAGTCGGTTCCTGAAGTATACGTTGCACCTCCTATCTTCACAGCTGAAAGTGTTCTGAGATATACGGTATGAGAGGCCACTTATATTTCAGAATTGCTTTATAGATGACCTGAGATGGACGATGATTGCCACTAGGTAAGCATGCCATTAAAACTATATTCTATTTTTTTCTGTAAAAGTTACCCATTTTCATAAAGAAAGCACTGAGAGTTGATATATTTGGGAAAAGCAATCAGAGCAATATATTATCAATAAAAAAAATGATAACATTACTCAGTCTGGCTGAGTATTGTAGTGACGCAGATCCTTGTTAACCTAGTTATACCCTTATTGTATTACCACTGAGGTTTTTTAACTTGTTCCACATTAGGATCTTAAGGATAACTTTTCTTTATGGTGTTTTCCAAATCTTAAAACCACCTTCCTCCTCAGAAGCCCACAAATCTAATTCTATTGACTTAAATAGAGGAAGTCAGGAGCTGGGCGGGGAGGGGGAACCATGTGGTATGTTTCTGAGGTGGACCTCTGGGGAAATGAAAACCTGTATTTTATTTTCTGCCAGTATTTCAGCTTTTAAGAAGCAGAAAACTGTTACATGATTGCTAGCAGACTGCAGATCATAGAGCTATTACCATGTTTATAACAAGAGCCAAGTCTGTTATTCACCTTCAGCCTCAAAACCAGCAGCAATTCAAATCCCCATAATTTCAGGCATTATGTGCTACCAACTCAAATAGGTACCCTGCCAGAAAAGTGTTCCTACTTTGATTTAAGTAAATGTGCTTTAAGCAGTGGTTCTCAACCTTAGTGAGACCAGGGCTGGGTAAATTATTTTATAACCTTCTATTCCCCAACAATAAAAAAAAATGCCTTTTCTCATGCAATAAAAGTATTGGATGGCAAAGTATGTAATTAAAATGCATCAAAAAGGGAGTAATCAATTGAAGATATTGCCCGTAGAAGAGTTACTCTAATTAAAATAGACTCTATGACATAAATTATTTAAAGCTGAAATTTAGTGAAAATTATTTTAATTAAAAAACAGCACTCGGGACAATACTTACCATGAATTAACTGTGTTTGATTAAAATCTGAGGTCATCTGCCCCTGAATACATCTGTAGCAATGATAGTCTATTGTGGGGGTATCCAGGGGCTGAAGACTTCAGATTTTATTCAAACATAGCAGCTACTAGTACAGGGCACATTCTTCATATATGAACTGTCCCTAGTGCTGTTTTTTTTCCGTTAAACTTCAACTTTAAGTCTATTTACCGCTTTATTATTTTTCCCATTCTTTTTATTTCTCTGTTCTTTTTTCACCTCTATTTTCCCCTATCATTCTCTCTCTCTCATTTTCTTTCTCTCTGGTTCTTTCTACTTCTCTCTCTCTCTCTCTCTCTCTCTCTCTCTCTCTCTCTCTCTCTCTCTCTCTCTCTCTCTTGTTTTCTCTATCTTCCTATTTTTCGCATCCTCATTTTATCTCCCTCTATTTCATTATCTCTCACTCTCTTATGTCTGACTATACCTCCTTTTTTCCTTTGTGTCGATTTGACTTCTTTCTCTTACCTTTTTTCTTCTCTGTTGGTCTGTCCATCCTCACTTTTGTTGTCACACACAGGAAATTGGTTTGCACCAAGTTGTGTATTAGCAAATAATATTGTTTTAACGTGCATGAACATTCTAAATAACCATACTGTCATGAAATAAATGAGCCGTGCATGTATTTTATAGGACTGCAAGCAAAGGGTAAAGTTGCAACATTTGAAAGGTATCACTAGTAAACACTTATTTGAACTTTGCACCAGTGGTGGTAATCTTGAAAATTATACAGGACTCTAAATGCCCCCAACACTTTCAGAGGGGTGCACAATGACAATTGTTTTTGTTGAGGTTTTAGTCCTTCTGCATTTTTTGTAGCATAAAACAATCCAAACGAAAGAGAAAATTTAATGCCCCGTACACACGATCGGAATTCCATCAAAGTTTAGATATAAAACATGTTCTATATTTTTCCGATGGAATTACGATGTGATTTGGCCAGGCAAAAGCCAGATCGTGTGTACGCGGCATTAGTGAAGTAATCTCCTTCATTGGTGTCAGTAGAAGTATTTATAACACCCAGCATTGGTATCAGTGGCTGACATAATAGCCACTAGCATTGGTGCCAGTGGCAGTAATAGTAACCCTATGATTAATGCCAATAGTAGTAATAGCAGTTCCCAGCATTGGTGTCAGTGGCAGTAATAGTAACTCCTGGCATTGGTGTCAGCGGCAGTAATAGTAACTCCCTACATTGGGGTCAGTGGCTGCAGTAATAACCCCCAGAATTTTTGTGAGTGGTCACAATAATAACCTCTACTATTATTTAACCCTCCGCATTGGTGATTAGAGTCAATATTACTTAATTATGCTTCTTTGCCTCACCTGGAGTGGCAGGTTGTCTTTATTCGTAGCAGTATTATGTAGCCCCCTTCTCACTGGTGGTCAGTGGCAACATCATTTACTCCCTTCTCACATCCCACATTGGTGGTCAGCGGGAGTAATATTGACCCCCTATAGAATAGAAGCAGTATTGTGTCTCTCCCCCTCCCCCACATTGGTGGCCAATGGTTGTTTACCTGATTACACACTCCCACACAACTCTTTCTCTCTCCCTTTTCCGACCAGGACTCTATTTGTACTCTATCAATCCGCTTGACAACATCAACTTTGTTTTAGTGCTTGGTGAAGAAATGCAGAGAGCACCCCGCTTCTCCTCTGCTGTCTGCTGAGCATGTAAAACCACAGAGAATAGACTATGCCCTAACCTTTAAGATGAAACATCCTTTCAATTATACATCTTATTATTGCATAACATGGATTTTTATATAAAGCTTGCCAGCTGCTTTTCACTAATAGTAGATTAAATCTGGTTGTTTTTATGATAGTTCACTGCCCCATGCTCTGACACCAGACACCATGTTTTATGTACTTTTATTTGTATTTCCTAAAATGAAAACATATGCAAACATTTTTACGCTAAATCTAATTTAGTGAGAATATTATTCAGAGAAGCAATTATAAAGGGTCCTCAGAGCTTATTTATCTTATGTGTATTTATACTGTATGAAATTCAGATTAAAATGGAACCAACTGTGTTGGTACTGACAGTTACATTCTTGCTTTCCTGAACCACACTGCAACACTGAAGATGTGTGAACACATGTAATTGTAATTAATGCACTGCAACATGTCAAATTAGTTTACAACATCTATCTAGACCAGGGGTACACTGGGAGTATGGGAACCCACAAGTAGAGGTACAGGATTGGATCTCTGAATAATAGAAAAAAACTATTTTTTGCATTATCGTTCCATTGATCCCAAAATCCAAGTGAAAAAATGTACTTAAAATGCCAGATGACATGCAAGCTATGCCCTGTACACACAATCGGTTTGTCTGATGAAAACGGACCGATGCACCGTTTTCATCGGACGAACCGATCGTGTGTGGGCCCCATCAGTTTTTTTCCAATCGGTGAAAAAAAATAGAACCTGTTTTAAAAATTTCGTATGGTTAAAAAACTGATCGTCTGTGGGGAAATCCATTGGTCAAAAATCCACGCATGCTCAGAATCAAGTTGCCGCATGCTCGGAAGCATTGAACTTCATTTTTCTCAGCACGTCATAGTGTTTTACGTCACCGCGTTGGACACGATCGGATTTTTAACCGATGGTGTGTAGGCAAGACTGATGAAAGTCAGCTTAATCGGATATCTGATGAAAAAATCCATTGGTTCGTCTCATGAAAATGAGACGAACCGATCGTGTGTACATGGCATAACAGTGTCAGTAACTGGATTTGACTCTGTGTTTTGTTTGGACAAAAACAGCAGCAATAATCTCACTAGATTTAGCCAGCCTGCATATTTGGGATTTGCTATTTTATACAAAAAAAAAGTTATACAATCCTAATGATTGTCTTTTCATGCCCTATCTATTCATTATATAAATAAAAATCAAGCTTTTGAGTCATACTGGTGAAAATTTCAACAGTGTGGCAAAGGGGGTATGGAAATATATTTGGCAATCCATTAACCTCCCTGGCGGTATGATTCTGTCAGAAAAAACATGCTAAAAGCGGTACCATTATTTGCAAGGAAATTTGGCGTTTTATATTGTAGGTCTGTAATTTTTAGAAATAACTCACTTAAATCTGACCAAACAAGCTTCTAATAGGCATCCCGGGTATGACATTTTTTTAAAAACAAAATTATAAATTATAATATAATAAATAATTATAAATAATTATAACAAATAATAATATAATTATAATAAAAATTATTCAATAATGTAATCAAATCAAAATCACTGAAATTTGCTCAGTTGCAGAATTGTTGCTGTCATTATTTTTTTTTTTTTATGACGAATTTCCCCACAAATCGCTATCGCACAATTCTGCAAGTGATTATAATTTATTATCGCTGTTTTTTAGCTGATCTAAAACTATTTTTAAAATAAAGGGACACTTTTGGTTGCTATGGACAATCTACAGTTTGCAGGGAGAAAGAAACGTTTTTATTATATAAAATGACATGCATGACACAGGACAGACCACTAGGGACAGGGGGGGTGTGTTTTTTTTACATACAGTACTGTAATCTATAAGATTACAGTATACTGTATGTAAGGTGTTTGTTTACTTTTTTGAATTTGGCGCCGTTCTCCGTCCCCGTGCGTCGTAACGTCGCAGGGAACGGAGATCGGCGTCACACGGAGGCACTGTGTGAATCGAGCGAGGACCCACTCGCTCACACAGCGCGGTGGCATCGCTGGATCCAGGGACAAGGTAAGTAACTTGTGCCTGTGGATCTAGCGAGGCAAGCCCGAGTCTGACACGGGGTTTCCGCTCGCAGCAGGAAAATCTAACCCCGTGTCAGACTCGGGAAGACCGCCAGGCAGGTTAAGGGTCTATAATGTCAAAAAGGTAAAGTATAACTAAAGGCAAAACTTTTTATTTAGATTTGGATAGAGTGATTAGATGTTAGAACCATTGTCAGATATGTATTGCAATTTATGTCCCTGTTAGGGAGGTTTACTCTCTCAGGCCTCATACACACCACCAGTTTCCTCGGCAGAATCCATCAAGAAACTTGGTGGGAGAGCTTTTTTGCTGAAAGAAACTGGTCGTGTGTACGTTTTCGATCGAGTAAACTGTTGAGGAACTCGACGAGCCAAAAAGAGAGCAAGTTCTCTTTTTCCTCGACGGGAGTCTCAAATTGGCTCGTCGAGTTCCTCGTCGGGCTGGTTTCCGACGAGAAACTCGAGCGTGTGTATGCTAAGAAACCCGCGCTTGCTCAGATTAAAGTATGAGACGGGAGTAAAAGTAGCATTTGTAAGGGAGATAACACATTTTTAAAGCTGTAACAGACTGAAAAGTGCAAATCGTCTCTTACCAAACTTTTATTTAACACGCAAACACATAAGATTAGCAAAAGCAGCCCCAAGAGTTGTGCAAGTGGAATCGAACTTCCCCTGCCGTTGTATGTGTTGTACATCACCGTGTTTGAGAACGAGGAGATGTCTGTTACGTGTGTACGCAAAGCAAGCTTGTCGAGTTCCTCGACAAGCCTAACAAAGAACTCGACGAGGAAAATTATGTGTTTTGCCCGACGAGTAACTCGGTCGTGTGTACGAGGCCTGATTGTCTTGATCACCAATGTCACTAGAAATTAAAGTGAGGGTAAATCCAAAATTTTGAGTTGCAACCAGAACAGGATTAGATAGAAAAAACTTAAATTGTGACACATGTTTCACCATTGGTTTTCCACCACATTTGAAAGATATACTTTCACGTCCTGTTGAAGAATGGTTGAGATGGCAAAAAAATAAAACCCTCCCAATTGCTATCCAAAATGCAAAAATAAAATGTTTCTGCTTTAGCTGTACGAAGGACCCCTGATCTAGACATTCAAAGTGGGCAGCATTTAGAGTCTACAATTCACTCAACAGTGTGGTGTCACAGAAAGGCTTTTGTTGATCTTAAGGTTTATATGCACAAACCATGAAAGCTTACACATATACAGTTGCACCAAAAATAATGTATTGGTTTACAACTATCCAATGCAAAACTTTTGTGGAACATTAAGAGCCCTGTATTTTTTCACAAGACATCAGCTTGCAAAATTAAGATTTTCTTTCCTTATTTGCTGTTCTTTTTTTCTGTGCCAACTAAATTCCTGTTTGGCCGACATTCAAGAGTAAAAATAAGGGAAACTTTGATACAGGTTTTACATTTACAAGAAAGCTGCGCTTCCTGATTTTATTTCTTGTAGGTTGTATCCATAACACAACATGCACAAATCATGGTTGTCAATATATACTTTAAAAGGATAAATCATTTTTTAAAACAATTTTATCTAATTAATTAAGTTTGCTATATATACCTATTTGCTCACACAATACAAATAATGAATGGCATTCTGGAAGGACACAGGTACAAAACCTTTGCTATGTGTACCCCAGCAGGCACTTCTGATACATTCAGAGACTTTTACCATCTAGAGTTCATAGTAACAGAAAATACATTTATAATCCTAGCGAAAATGTTTAGTAAGTATTGTAGTTTTTAGAAATATAAGCGATTGTTTGGAAGACATCCTTACTTTATTTGGATACTGGTAATAAATGTACCCATTTCAAGGAATACTTAGGCTTCATGTACACAAGACATTTTTACAACCTCTCCTGAACGGTTTAGAGGGGCTGTAAAGGTGCAATTTTTCTAAATAGCTTCCTTTACCTTAGTGCAGTCCTCCTTCACTTACCTCATCCTTTGATTTTGCTTTTAAATGTCCTTGTTTCTTCTGAAAAATCCTCACTTCCTGTTCTCCTGTCTGTAACTCCACACAGTAATGCAAGGCTTTCTCCCTGGTGTGGAGTGTCGTGCTCACCCCTCCCTTGGACTATAGGAGACTCAGGACGCCCTCTACGTTGCAGATAGAGAAAGGAGCTGTGTGTTAGTGGGCGTCCTGACTCTCCTGTAGTCCAAGGGAGGGGGCGAGCACGACACTCCACACCAGGGAGAAAGCCTTGCATTACTGTGTGGAGTTACAGACAGAAGAACAGGAAGTGAGGATTTCTCAGAAGAAATAAGGACATTTAAAAGCAAAATCGAAGGATGAGGTAAGTGAAGGAGGACTGCTCTAAGGTAAAGGAAGCTGTTTAGGAAAAAAAAACTTTAACTTGACAGATAGTAACCCACGCTTGAAACGTCCGTTTTGCCGCGTTTAAATGCCACGATTAGCTGCGTTTGTGTTTAGAAACGTTTATATATATATATATATTTTTTTTTTTTAAATAGCTAAAAACAAAAAAAATTCTGTAAACGAAACATGAGTTACCGCATTTAGCCGTGTTTAGAAGCTTTTGGCACTTGAAATGCCTCTAAACTCAGCTTCTGAACCCATTTTTTTGCATTCCCTAAAAAACCTTTAAACTAAACTGCCTAGAAACAGCTGTAAACGACCCTGTGTACATGTACTGATAAGGTAAAATAGAAGAGAGTTCAGGAGCTGTTGAAAAAAATGCCTAACTGCTCCTAAATGTCCGTATACCAGCAGTAGTGTAGGCCTTGATTTTGTCTGACCCATACCAGGACTACCTAGTAAATATGGTAGCTACTTTTATACTTTTTTTAACAATAATATACTGAGAAAGTTTTATTCTTTTCTTCAACAATTACATGCGTTCATGTCCATGTATGTTTATGTAGGGGCAGTTGCAAAAAATGAACACTCGTGGTATTCTTGCTTACAGGATCGCTACTAAAGAAAACAATTGCATTCTAAATTGTGTATGTGGGTAATACATGTAACAATAGTATTCATTATATAATTTTTTTTATAGTACTTCTTTATTTATATTTTTTACTTTTGCATTCAGATCAACCTATCCTGAGAGACAGGGATTTGGACAAACAATAATAATATAATGGGTGCTTCTACTGTAGCTGTCAACGTTTATTGCCATAATTTAAATACATTTAAAACACTGGTTGCATTTTATTTAAAGTTCATCACAACCTTTGTTATTTCCAATTTCGTCTGCATGTGTTGTGAGGGAAAAAACGAAATAATTTAACTAAATAAAAGAATATGAAATAAAAAAATATTATGCTAAATGCTATCATTATATATATCAACCCTATAAAGTTGTTCAATTACAATTCAATAATACGATTATTTAATGACAGTGGTCCTTTAAGCCTCCAGTATATATCACTGCTAGAATGAAAAAGATTGTAAAATCTACTTGCAGTACATACAACGGTCTTGCAGAGCTTCCTTTGTTGTGGACTATGCTTTGTCTTAGGCTGACTCTCACGGTCACTTCAACCTGTATTTATCAATGTGTTTAAAACAAGATAAACACGCTACGAATGGCAAGATAATACTTTCTTGGTTAAAGACATTCATTTATGCAGGAGCCTGTAACTTAAAATTTGAAGAGTTACACGATAGTCTCCTGGAAGGTTTATTTAGGATGCAGAAATACAATATAAATATAGACTATTTGTGAAAATTAAAAACTTTCTGATGTGCAAATGTAATAATTCCCATAAGAGAAAAATTACTAGATTTTTCACCTTTACAAAACACATGAAAACTGACACGAACCACAGAATTTCCATGGTACCAGACCCAGGAATAATATTATGATCAGGTTCTATAAACCTAAAATCAGTGCCATGTTTACCAGACCCAGCGGCGATTAGGGCTTGTTCTCACTAATGGGATTTTCATTTGCTTTTATAATGAATGAAAGCTGCATGCAAGGGAGTTTCAGACACAAGTCATTGGCTAAGTGATCAAAAACAGATGAGGTGTAGAGAAACACTTGAAATAAACATAGATTTTGGGATTGGATAATATGGTATAGTTAATACTTGTATTCAGGGCTGCTGTTATAAATCACGGGGCCCTGTACAGCCTACATGGCAGTGCCCCCTCAATATATCAAGACCATATTTTCACAAAAAATACACTAAAATCATTATTAGTGGACACAAACATAACAGAGAACCGGTCTGAATAAGTCCTTTTTTATTTGTTTTTTACATTAAAAAAAATTATATTAATGGGGGCAAGGGGGCACACGGGGGGGGGGGGATCAGAATCAGGCAGAACAGGGAGGGGAATCAGTGTCGGGGGAGCAATTACAGGAATGATGCCCTGTGCCAGTGTCTCTCCCTACAGCAGCTGAAAGCCGGCAGGAGGGGGAGAAATTGGCTTTCAGCTGCTGCAGAGAGCTGCACAGGGCATCCTACTGCCCCTCCGCCAAACCACACTAATTCCTCCTGCTGTTTGGGCCCCCCTGTGTGCCTGGGCCCCCTACAGGAGGACTGGTGGTCCCCCCTTATCAGCAGCCCTGCTTGTATTTGTGACATAACTTATACAGAATTTGTGATAGAAATATGTTCTTCTGAAATGTCTTCACTACTATCATGCTTATATAAAATTGGTCATATTAATTAACAGTTAAAAATACAAAGCATAGTCTGATATATTTTGGAAAGTTTCTGCCCCAAATGGGAGGGCTCTAGTCTAGTCTAATAGTCTGTCCCAGTCACACACAAAAAAAATGGGAACATCAAAACGTATAACATTGTTCTGTTTACCACTTTGAAGAATAATGTTCTGCCATAACTTGAATGTGAATACAGAGTAGACCTTATGTGGTTCCAGCTTGAGTATAATGTAAAAGTGATTTGTGCTGGAGTATATCATCCACACATAGCCAAAGGTGCAGTCTCAAAACAAAGAGCAGGGCAAACTATGGGATTGATTTACTTACACTGAAAAGGGCAAAATCTGGCATAGGTCTACATAGAAACCAATAAACTTCCAAATTATTTTGTCAAAGCTTAATTGAACAAGCTGAAGTTAGAAGCTAATTGGCTACCATGCACAGCTGCACCAGATTTTGCACTCTCCAGTTTTAGTAAATCGACCCCTATATGACAACACAGCAGGCTAGCCTCTCTCAACAGCTGCAACAAGCAAAAAGCATAGTACCAACAAGGCACAAACTGGGTGAAAGATAAGAGGTTTTACCAATGCTCAACAACTCAAGTAGTGCACCCGCTACACAGCCGTTAGATGTAGTATTGGTGTACCCTGTTGGGAAGTGCATACTCATCATCCGGGTAACAATTTGTTTGGGCCAGATTCTCAAAAAAGCGCCTATCTATAGGCGGGCGTAGGATATCTCAGATACACTACGCCGCCGTAACTTAGTGAGGCAGGTCCCGTATTCTCAAAGAACTTGCGGCCAAAGTTACGGCGGCGTAGTGTAACTGTGCCGGCGTAAGCCCGCGTAATTCAAAGTAGGCTAGTGTGGGCGTGTTTTATGTTAATGTATCGTGACCCAACGTGATTGACGTTTTTAACGAACGGCGAATGCGCATGCTCAGTATCACGCCGGCTTATGTCTTACGTAAACGACGTACTTTGCTAAGCCGGGCACACGTACGTTCGTGAATCGGCGTATCTAGCTCATTAGCATATTCAACGCGTAAATCTACGGAAGCGCCACCTAGCAGCCAGCGTAAATATGCAACTAAGATACGACGGTGTAAGAGACTTATGCCGCTCGTATCTTAGCCGAATTTATGCGTAACTGATTCTAAGAATCAGCCGCATAGATACGACGGCTCTCATTCGGACCTACGACAGCGTACATGACGCTACGCCGTCGTAAGTCCTTTGAGAATCTGGGCCTAAATCTTTATATATATCAGTCATATCTCTAGTTGAACATGGAGCTATTGAACTTATTAGGTTGCAGAGCAAGTAAATATGTAAATAAGTACTGTAGCTTGAATGATTGTGTTATTTTTCTATTTTATTCTTCTTCCATCCAAATAACTCCAGTTTCTAGACATGTGCACAGAAAAAAAAATATTTTTTTTTTGTTCCGTTTCGTATCGTTCCGTAGGTTCGTTTCCGTTCGTTTTTTGTAAGACGCCCGTTTTCCTGTTCGTTTCCTTTCGTTTTTCGTACGACGAGATTTTTTCGTATTCCGATCGTTTCGTATTTTCGTTACCGTTTTATTTTCGTACATGCGGGATGGTTCGTTATTCTGTTTAATTCATGTTCGTTACTTGTTAGACAATAATTTTCGTGAATTTTCGTCAATGATTTGCATTCTGTGTTTTGGATTCCTTTTTCTGTTCGTGTTTTCGGTCGTGTGTTCGTGTGACATCTATGACAATTTGTTGTGGATGTCATGTGGGCATGCGACTGAAGATACGAACAGAAAAAGGATTTTCGTCATTTTGTACTTTTGTAAATATATTGCGGGATTCGCGGCACTTTCAACACGCGGCTCATCCATATTAACGATTGTTAAGCCCCATACACTTGGTCAGACTTTTTTAACAACAAACATAAAAACGATCGTTTTCCGTTAGTTCTCAGAAAATTTGTTCGTTTTTGGGTTCAAATGTCTGGCCAACTGATCTCCCTTCAGATGAAAATCCACAGAAAAGTTTATTTGGCTTTACTGTACTACTCAGCACAAAAGAGAAGCTGCTTTACTAACTACACTCACTGCCCATTCAAAAAAAACGAAAATTACATCTGTGGCAAGGGATTTGCATTCTGTGTTTTGGGTCCTTTTTCTTTTGGTGTTTTCGGTCGTGTGTTCGTGTGACATCTGTGGCAAAAGATTTGCATTCTGTTGAATCCAAAATACGAACAGAAAAAAGGAATTCAAAATACAGGGTGCGGGTCTTTTGTTGTGGATGTCGTGTGAGCATACGACTGAGGGTGCGAACAGAGAAGGGATTCAAACAAGATACAGAGTGCAAATCTTTTGTTGTGGATGTCGTGTGAACATACGGCTGAGGATACGAACAGAGAGGGGATTCAAACAAAATACAGAATGCAAATCTTTTGTTGTAGGTGTCATGTGGACATGCGGCTGAGGATATGAGCAGAGAGGGGATTCAAACAGGATAAACGTTTTCGTTTTGTCGTATTTTCGTCAGATCGTTCGTTCGTATTTGCGGTTGTTCGTTATGCAGCTCATTCGTAATCCCGTCGTTTTCGTATTTTGGTGCTTTAATTTTTTCGTATGTACACATTATTCTGCGGGTACGAAAATGAACATTTTCGCACGAAAATTCGTACGAACGGGAATGCACATATCTACCAGTTTCCACTCCACTTGAAAACTTCAGCAAAACCTTAGCCAACATAGGGAAAGTGATAGAGACAAATATTAAAAGAGAAGATAGTACTTTTGCTTCTGAAATAATGTCTCCGCGTGAGCTTCTAGGTTCAGTTACACATTTAGATTTAGATTCAGCCCTGGCTCAACAGCTTTTTTGTTTGCATTCACTGCCAAAACTCCCTACTTGGAAATTTGGTGCCGATTTCCAAAGGTACGAGAGCTTGGCATAATAGTATTTTTCCATTTTGCAGGCTTGCTTCCGCAGTGTATGATGGTCATTCAGGTACACTCTTTCCATGGTGCACCTGGCAGTCCGATCAACATGCAGTATATGAAGGTTCATTGGCTTCACATACAAAATCTGCAATTTTCCATCCCTAGGCTGGCATGAGCGAAGTACACATTTACTTTAAGAATAAGAATTTTCTGTGAATAATGCCAAAATAGCAAATATATTATTTTAAAAACTGATATCTGTAAAGCATTAGCAATATGCACTGCAATTAAAGCTGAACTCTTGGCACAAAAACATTCATTTAAATATATTCCTCAATAGCCACAAAGGATATGAATCTAATTTGTGAGCACCAAATGCATTTGCAGACCCAGTGATTACACTGTAAAAGTATAAGCGGTAATGTGCTGTACATAGTAGAGCTGCACGATTCTGGTCAAAATGAGAATCACGATTTTTTTGCTTAGACTAAAAATCACGATTCTCAAAAACTGAATGCCAGAAACCCCCCCCCCCCCCCCCCCAAAAAAAACCTGTGATTTATCTGAAAATATGAATATATAAAAAACAGACCAGTGATATGTCTATAACAGGGGTAGTGAATTAAAATTCACGGGGGTCCGGTCAGAAAATGTTTCTTCTAGCGGAGGTCCTAGTGTCACAGACTAGTCCCCCCCATCAGATTGGTCCCCCCTCATCACAAATTTGTCCCCCCTCCTCACAGACTGGTCCTCCCCCCATCACAGACTGGTCCTCCCCCATCACAGACTGGTGCTCCCCCCACCACAGACTGGTCCTCCCCCCATCCCAGACTGATCCTCCCCCCATCACAGACTGATCCTCCCCCCATCACAGACTGGTCCCCCCATCACAGACTGGTCCCCCCATCACAGACTGGTGCTCCCCCATGATTGGTCCCCCTCCATCACAGACTGGTCCCCCTCCATCGCAGACTGGTCCCCCTCCATCGCAGATTGGTCCTCCCCCATCACAGACTGGTTCCCCTCCAACAGAGACTGGGTCCCCCCCTTACAGACTGGTCCCCCTCCATCAGACTGGTCCCCCCCTTACAGACTGGGTCCCCCTCCATCAGACTGGGTCCCCCCTTACAGACTGGTCCCCCTCCATCAGACTGGTCCCCCCTCCCCTTACAGACTGGTCCCCCCTTACAGACTGGGTCCGCCATCACAGACTGGTCCCCCCCATCAGACTGCCCCCCATTACAGACTGGTGCTCCCCATCACAGACTGGTCCCCTGCCATCACAGACTGGTCCTCCTGCCATCACAGACTGGTCCCCTGCTATCACAGACTGGTCCTCCTGCCATCACAGACTGGTCCTCCTGCCATCACAGACTGGTCCCCTGCCATCACAGACTGGTCCTCCCCCATCACAGACTGGTCCTCCCCCATCACAGACTGGTCCTCTCCCATCACAGACTGGTCCTCCCCCATCACAGACTGGTCCTCCCCCATCACAGACTGGTCCTCCCCCATCACAGACTGGTCCCTCTCCATCACAGACTGGTCCCTCTCCATCACAGACTGGTCCCCCTCCATCACAGACTGGTCCCTCTCCATCACAGACTGGTCCCCCTCCATCACAGACTGGTCCCCCCTTACAAACTGGGTCCCCCTCCAATAGGCTGGTCCCCCCCCTTACAGACCCCCCTAGATAGTAGACTCCTGTCCTCATAGCAGCACAGCGCAGCACAGCATTTCCCCCTCCCCACAGAACCGTACCTTATTTACACAAGATGTGCAGCGCGGCCGCTCTGGACAATGGGTGGGACAAGTTCAAGGTGAGTGATTGATTGATTGCTAGGACCGCCCACTGCGTAGCAACCAATCACGCTCGTTTTAACTTAAAAAGTCCCGCCCTTTGTTCAGAGTGGCCGCGCTTTTCATCTTATGTAAATAAGACAGGTGGAGGGCGGGTGCAGCGTTCCGAGGGAGAGACAAACCCGCGCGCGGCATGCCTGCCATGCTGTAAACATAGCAGCAGGCGGGCGAGCTGGGGTGAGGACTGAAACATGCAGGCAAACTATTTGCCGAGGCTGCGGTCCAGGCAGTATGGCTACTGGGGCCGGAACCGGACCGCGGTCCGCCATTTAGTGATGCCTGGTCTATAATGTTAAAGACCATATAACTCCTATGAAAAAATCAGAATGCCCTAATCATGTACACGGAAAATAAAAGAAAACCAGTATTTTTACTTGCACATGATTGGATGATGGAAGTCAGAAGAGCTTCTCCTCATTCACTAACCTAAAGGGAAAAGTTAATATTCCCTTGCAAATTGAACAGCCTATTTGCCATTAGTAAATCAACCACTTTGTCTTTAACAGACTGTGACCATCATAAGTATTTATCCTTTCTCACTACTCCTGTAACTTAAGGTGTAATCATAGGCATGCGCACAGGGTGTGCCAGGTGTGCCCAGGCACACCCTTATCACTGTGTGCAGTACAGATTCCCCCTAATGCCCTGGGTCCCCGTTCCCTCTCCCCGCAGTGCTTTCAGCTTCCCTAGTCTCCTATACCTCCAACTGTTGCTGCAGGGGTGTTTTAAGATGACTCGTAAATATGTAACTTTCCCTTTCATCGTGAGTGATTGGTGCTATGTGTTTGATCTTTGGGGTGCACACCCTAATGCAATAGGCTGCGCACACCTATGGGTGTAATACTAATGGGAAGAGAGGGGTAGTCATCTCTGGCACCAGCAGAGACCCAGAGGCACATGCCATGCCCTTTTCTACTATTAATATATAATTTTCTAAGAATCATTAGTATTGAACTTTGGGATTTCATTAATCATAGTTGGCTTTATGTCTACAAGTTAGACAGATGAGTTTGGGTATGGCGCCTGAAGGGAACCTAAAGATCTTTATATTTCTCTAACGTCATGTACTGTATATGTAGATCTTTTTTGCATCAATAATTTTTGTTTCTTTGTAAAGTTAGTCTACTTGTTTTCTCCAATCTATTATGCCATTCTTAATTAAGGGACAGCGTGATTTTACTAGCATTAAAACCACCGCCTAAGATTTCAGTTCAACAATGTGATTATAAGTCACATCCCAGTTGTCATGCCATGCCTGCTCATTCTGTTCCAGGTTTTCTCTATCCAAATATCCTCAGGATACTGTAATTGCCAACTTAGATGTTTGATATGATGCTTTGATCTCACCAGAGGTGTGTGTTTGATCTGTTTCCTTATTAAGAATTTGCAAATTGTACTTTTTATTCAGCAATTAAAGTTTATTTGGTATATGTTTGCATAATCGTGGCATGTAAGTAACAGACATGTCATATGAACTCAAAGAAATGAATCAAGTTTGTTACATTTAATTTATCAGAGGATAAGTACATACAGGATTTCAGGGGATAAGGTAAGGATAGGTGAGGCTGCTATGCGTAATATGCTATATACTGTAAGTCCTTCACAAGTTGTCATACTGTATTTAGGTGATTGGAGGTTATAGATTTTATAGGTTTTATACCCACCATGCACATGGTCATTTTAGAAGCTTTCCATCAGATTTGCATGAAAAATAAATCAAAGTTGGTGTGAAAATCAGTGAAAGAGTTCTGTTTTTTTTGTCATTGGTTCAAAACTATTTTATACAGTTATTTTTATCATTTGATCATTTAAAACAAAGAAATCATTAAAACCAACTTCTTTGCCAAAGTGAAACTTCACCACATTCACAAAGCTCTGGGGCAAATCCCCTTGCAAATAGAACAGACATTTTGCTGTTAGCAAATCAATCCTATTTTATAAGTTAGGCACAACAAAGACAAAACTTTTTGATTAAGATTTTGATAGAGTGGTGGGGGAATAGAACCACTGTTTGGTTTTTATTGCTGTCTTCTTCACCATTACCTTCCCTGGCGGTATGATTATGTCAGATTTTTTTAATGTGAAAGTGGTACATTGTTACCTGAGCCCATCTCAATCCAGCGATGTTGCACGAGAGACTAGGCTGTTCAAGAATCTCGCTCCTCATTGGCTGAGACGGCAGCAAAGCGCCAATTGGCTGCCGCTGTTGTCAACCAATAGGAGGAAGGGGCCCGAGAAGAGGAGGATTCAGGCTGCTCTTTGCATAACCACTGCACAGAGCGTGTAGAAAAAAATTGACTTTAGTATCACTTTAAGGAGATTCAGTATTCCTAATTGTCCAGGTCACCATTGTCACAGGGAATGAAAGTAAGGGTGAATCCCAAATTTGGCGTTACCACCAGAACAGGAATAGAGGGGAAATTTTACAATGGGGACACTAGTACCTGTGACAGCTTTCTAAGAGGAGATTTATTGTAACATTCCTGTTGAGTCTACAGGACATTAAATTAAAGCAAAATCTCCTTACCGAGGCATAGCTGGGAAAAAAATTACAATGGTTTAACCAAAATTAAAAAAAGGAAGATCTGGCTAAAGGATAATTAAAAGCATATTGTTTTAGTTTTTTTTTTTTATTTTAGATAGAATGGAGAGGGATTAGAACACCTGTCAGGTTTTCATTGCTGTCTGTGCCCCTGTTAAGGTCATGTTTACCATTATCATCAAAAGTAAATACCAAATTTTGCGTTGTCCTTAGAACAGTAATAGAGGAAAAATCTTCCAATGGGGACACTAGTTCAGGTGACCTGGGGGGGGGGGGTTGGGCAATGAATTAACATAATTTGTAGGGATTTCCTCTCACTTCCTGTTGTGGCTATTTGACAGGAAGTGAATGTAAATCTCACCAATGGGACACCGCAGGATTCCTCAGTCCTTCATCCTCAGACAAAACAATGCCAGCAATAGAAAATTCAGAAAAAAACAACGTAGGCCCCCCCAATCCATACCAGACCATGAGCATGCAGCCTGGCAGGCCAGAAACCCCACTTAAAGTGAAACAATAAAAATGAAAAATTCCTTTAAATATAGTGGGCCCCCTTAGTCTGCCCGTAAAGTGGCGCATCTGTAGCATGTATAGAACATGCTGCAGCAAAAATGAAATTTCTAAAGAAAAAAAAGAGTCAAATCACATTTAGATTGACTTGCAGTTGCAATCGCGGTTGCAATTGCCAGCCCGGCTATTTAAACTGATTTATTTTCATAAACGACACGCAGCCTGGCAGGCCAGGAAAGGGGGGGCATGGGGGTGGGTGCTTTGGGGCAGGGTGTTCTCTGCCCCCACCCCAAAGCACCTTGTCCCCATGTTGATAGGCACAAGGGCCTCTTCCCGACAATCCTGGGTGGTGATTGTGGGAGTCTGCAGGCAGGGGGCTTACCAAAATCTGAATTAACCAAAAAAAAATTCAAATTTGGATTTGGAACAAAACGAATTGCACATGTCTATTCTTTACTCATTGTGTTAGCATTCTCCTCCTTAGGGATTAATACCTTTATAACATACTCTAGCGCATTATTATTATAACCGTGTATCTTTTTATACTGCAATTTTCTTTACCTCATGATCACCACTAATAATACACAGCCAATAACCTTCTGAGCGGTGTTCCCGAGTCTGACTCGGGCTCGCCTCGCTGCAGCCACAGACAAAGTTACTTACCTTGTCCCTGGATCCAGCGATGCACCCCCGCTGTGTGAGCGAGCGGGACCTCGCTCGATTCACACAGTGCCTCTGTGTGCCGCCGTTCTCCGTTCCCTGCGATGTTACGACGCACGGGAGCGGAGAACGGCGCCAAATTCAAAAAGGTAAACAAACACAATACATACTGTATAGTATACTGTAATTTTATAGATTAGAGTACTGTATGTAAAAAATACACACCCCCTTGTCCCTAGTGGTCTGCCCAGTGCCCTACATGTACTTTTATGTAATAAAAACTGTTCTTTCTGCCTGCAAACTGTAGATTGTCCATAGCAACCCAAAGTGTCCCTTTATGTCAAAAATGGTTTTAGAGCAGCTAGAAAACAGCGATAATAAATTATAATCACTTGGAGAATTGTGCGATAGCGATTTGTGGGGAAATTCGTCATAAAAAAATAAAAGTAATGACAGCGACAATTCTGCAACTGAGCAAATTTCAGTGATTTTGAGTTTATTACATTATTGAATAATTTTTATTTTTATTATATTATTATTTGTTATATTTATTTATAATTATTTATTATATTATAATTTATAATTTTGTTTTAAAAAAAATGTCATACCCGGGTAGCCTACTAGACTCTTGTTTGGTCAGATTTAAGTGAGTTAAGAATTACAGGCCTACAGTATAAAACGCCAAATTTCCTTGCAAATAATGGTACTGCTTTTAGCACCTTTTTTCTGAAATAATCATACCGCCAGGGAGGTTAATGTGGTGAATGTACCAACACTATTGATGGTATCCAGGATGCTATTATATCATAGGATAACTTTTAGAAGTCAGTAGATAATAATAGTGATGTAGTAATGTAGAGCTGGATCATCAGAGCGCCAGGGAACATTGCTGTAACAGTTTTCATTTGAATTTCCGAGTGTTCCCGCTGCTTGTTGTCACATACAGTCCTGCCTCCTGGCCCAGATACTTTGATACACATTACACATCCTGGCATTGGACAGTGATCTGTCTATCAAAGAACCTGGGCCAGGAGGCAGGGCTGTGTGTAACAGCAAGTGCAGAGAACATTTGGTAATTCTAATGAAAGCTGTTACAGCGATGTTCCTCTGCGCTCTTATTATCTGGCCGCCTGCTCTCCTCTCTCTTCCCCAGGACGATCGCTGGGAGAACAGCTCCCATTCAAACCCCCTGCTGGTGGTGCTCGCCCCCCGCTCCGAGGCAGCCCACGCTCACCAGCCCTCATTTTCCACTCGCAAGATGCGAGTAGGGGAGTGGAAAATTTGAGGGCTAAACTAAGAGATACATAGTATATAAAATGATTCTTAATAACGTAGTACAAATTAAAGGTCATTACTTCCTTCGCAGGGTTATGATCCATGTTATTAACTACTGTACTATATTGTTTCTTACCTTGTTCTTACAGATTTAGATGAGTGTATGGAAAGCAATGGGGGCTGCCAGCAGATATGCATCAATATGATGGGGAGCTATGAGTGTCGCTGCCGCGATGGATTCTTTTTAAGTGACAACCAACATACATGTATTCAGCGACCAGAAGGTAAGTTTAAAAGGCAATCGAAGGGGGCTGGACTTGCAGGCACAGTCTGAATGCCTAATAATCACTCCTTTTTAGGTCTGGATAGAAGGAAGGGGAGAAAATGCTACATATACAGTACCTTTGCCATCAGAAGAAAATAGGTGACCAAATAAGGTTTTCTTTCCTACCCTGCCAATGTTCCACCCATGAGCCTGGGCTATTAACTCACAGATGATAGATCATTGCCTGTGGGCACCTACAGAATACCAAGTTACAGAGCAAAGTGATGATTACATTTTTAATTTTTTTCTTTTTTTTAATATTCATAAGCTTAATTTATTAAAGAGGTTCTTCAGCCTTTTTGAAAAAAATTAAAAGTTAGCAGCTATAAATACTGTAGTGGCTGACTTTTAATAAAAGGACACTTACCTGTTCAAGGATCCAGCACCATTTGCACCTGGGCCAGTTCTTTGCAGGTCTTTGGTTCTGGCGTCGACATGTTAACATTGGCAAGCTGGCTGTGACTCCTTGCGACTTCACAGCCAGCTTCCCACGGCACATGTGCAAGCCGCTCTGTGCTTTGTGAATGGTCCCACAGCCATCTGGGACCTATGGCGTGTTCCATTAATCTACAGCTAACATGGAACGAGGTTCTACTACTACTTTTACTGTACATACAATTATGTTATAAGTAGCTGTTGTAATAAAGTAAAATTTGTCATAGATTTGATGGTCCTTCCATACTTCTGTAATTTCTCTTTCTTTTTTTTAGAAGGCTTCCTCTGCATGAACAGGAACCATGGATGTGCACATATTTGCAGAGAAACTCCAAAGGGTGTGTCCTGTGAATGTCGACCAGGCTTTGAATTGACAGGAAACCAAAAAGACTGCAAATGTATGTGTGTCTGTCTCTCTATTTACCTAATTTACTAAAAAGTAACAACATTTTAAATGTACCACCAGCTGGAGGAGCTGTAAATAATACTTGGAGAAATGTGAAGGATTCGTTTGCAGCCACTGAGCAATTTTTTTTATAAATATCATATATATATATATATGTGACGCAATGTGCGGCGTATGGTCTGAGCACTGACAGGCTGTCCCCCACCCCTTCAACCTCTGCAGAAATGCTGGCAGCACTCATATGTATATTTCCCAAAGACACCTCTGGATATGATTCTGAGCATGTGCACTCAACTTCTTTGGTCGACCATGGCAAGGCCTGTTCTGAGTGGAACCTGTCCTCTTAAATCGCTGAATGGTCTAAGCCAGTGTTTCTCAATTCCAGTCCTCAGGCCCCCCCAACAGGTCAGGTTTTCAGGATTTCCCTCAGATGAAAAGGCTGTGGTGATTACTAAGGCAGTGAAACTGATCAAATCACCTGTGCAAAATAATGGAAATCCTGAAAACCTGACCTGTTGGGGGGGCCTGAGGACTGGAATTGAGAAACACCGGTCTAAGCCAACGTGCTGCAGCTCAGTTTCAGGGCCCTGGCAATGTTTTTATAGCCTATGCCATTTTTATGTAGAACAACAATTGTTTTTTTCAGATCCTCAGAGAGTTCTTTGCCATGAGGTGCCATGTTGAACTTCCAGTGACCAGTATGAGAGAGTGAGAGCGATAACACCAAATTTAACACACCTGCTCCCCATTCACACCTGTGACCTTGTAACTTTAACAAGACACCAGGGAGGGAAAATGGCCAATTGAGTCCAATTTGGACAATTTCACTTAGGGGTGTACACTTTTGTTGCCAGCGGTTTAGACATTAATGGCTGTGTCAGTAGTGTATTTAGGTTTTGTGCTGCCCTAGGCCTGACTAAACTCGTGCACCCCCTAATTTAAATATGACCCACCTCTTCCTGTCAAGGCCACACCCCTTCCTGTTTAAGACCCGTCCTGAAATTTTTAAGTGGGGACACTAGTTCTTAGGGCCTGGGGGGGCATTGGATTCCCTTAATTTGCATAGATTTCCTATCACTTCCTGTTTGGCTATGGGGTAGGAAGTGAAGGGAAATCTCTGCAATGGCATAGGGATGTTAAAAAAATACAGGGGCTATAAACCTTCCTAACTCTATAAAAAAGGAAAAAAATAAAGTGTTGCCTACTTTAAGCACAAATTTCTGATAATTTTATGGAGCGGACTAAGAAGATATAACTATGCCAATGGTGCAGCAGAAAACATATAGCACAGTGTGGAAGTTTTGTGGTCCAGGATGATAGGACAGTCAAAATTAGAAGCAGCTTGCGTTACACTAACAGTGTAGCACAAGCAAAGATACCTCAAACAAGAATTGAAAGACTCTTGGCTGGCTACAAAAAGCGTTTACAAGCTGTGATACTTGCCAAAGGGGGCAATACAAGATATTAACTCTGCAGGGTGCCCAAACTTTTGCAGACGCCATTTTTTTGTTTTCTGTAATTTTGAAAGTGTAAATGATGGAAATAAAATCTAACTTTTTTTGACATATTATAAGAATGTCTAATCTGTTATTTGATGCCTTTTGGAGATTTTTCCATCTTTCCTTGGCTTCTTTATGCCCAAACTTTCGATCCCCACTGTATTGAATGGTTTGCGCAAAAGTTATAGCATCTACAAACATATATTTATGGACTTTTAATTTTGTTAATTGTTTTTACTAGTAATGGTGGCTATCAGCGACATTGCAGTGGACAAATTTGCTACTAAGTGACACTTTTTGGGGACCTGTGACACCAATACAGTGATCAGTGCAAAAAAAATGCACTGTCGCTGTATAAATGAGACTGACAGGGAAGGAGTTAACATCAGGGGCGATCAAAGCGTTACGTGTGCTCCTAGGGATAGATTTCTAACTGTGTGGGGGATGGACTGACTGGAGGAAGAGAGAAATCTGTGTTCCTGATTAACAGGAACACAAGATCTCTCTCTTCCTCTCAGAGAGCGGCGGTCTGCCTTGTTTACATAGGCAGACTGTCATTCTGCGTCTCCTGTCAATGTGCTTGCATGCCCCAGAGATGATCCGAGGAATCACGTACAGGTAAGTGATTTTGCGTTTAAGGGCCGCCCTGCCACAATATATGTACGTGGGGCGGTCCTTAAGTGGTTAAACCATATATTTATATATTTATCTAAGGTTTTATTAACATACAGTGCCTTGCGAAAGTATTCGGCCCCCTTGAACTTTGCGACCTTTTGCCACATTTCAGGCTTCAAACATAAAGATATAAAACTGTAATAAAACTTGTTGTTGAATCAACAACAAGTGGGACACAATCATGAAGTGGAACGAAATTTATTGGATATTTCAAACTTTTTAACAAATAAAAAACTGAAAAATTGGGCGTGCAAAATTATTCAGCCCCTTTACTTTCAGTGCAGCAAACTCTCTCCAGAAGTTCAGTGAGGATCTCTGAATGATCCAATGTTGACCTAAATGACTAATGATGATAAATAGAATCCACCTGTGTGTAATCAAGTCTCCGTATAAATGCACCTGCACTGTGATAGTCTCAGAGGTCCGTTTAAAGCGCAGAGAGCATCATGAAGAACAAGGAACACGCCAGGCAGGTCCGAGATACTGTTGTGGAGAAGTTTCAAGCCAGATTTGGATACAAAAAGATTTCCCAAGCTTTAACCTCCCTGGCGGTATTATTCTGTCTGGAATTACGTACCAAAAGCGGTACATTTATTTTGCAAGGAAATTTGGCGTTTTATACTGTAGGCCTGTAATTTTTAGAAATAACTCACTTAAATCTGACCAAGCAAGAGTCTTGTAGGCATCCCGGGTATGATTTTTTTTTTAAAACAAAATTATAAATTATAATATAATAAATAATTATAAATAATTATAACAAATAATAATATAATTATAATAAAAATTATTCAATAATGTAATCAACTCAAAATCACTGAAATTTGCTCAGTTGCAGAATTGTCGCTGTCATTATTTTTTTTTTTTTATGACGAATTTCCCCACAAATCGCTATCACACATTTCTGCAAGTGATTATAATTTTTTATAGCTGTTTTCTAGCTGATCTAAAACCATTTTTGACATAAAGGGACACTTTTGGACAATCTACAGTTTTTAGGCAGAAATGACATTTTTTATTTTTATAAAAGTACATGCAGGACACTGGGCAGACCACTAGGGACAAGGGGGGTGTGTATTTTTTACATACAGTACTGTAATCTATAAGATTACAGTATACTGTATGTAAAGTGTTTGTTTACTTTTTTGAATTTGGCGCCATTCTCCGTCCCCGTGCGTCGTAACGTCGCAGGGAACGGAGATCGGCGGCACACAGGGACTGTGAATCGAGCGAGGAGGTCCCGCTCGCTCACACAGCGGGATGGCATTGCTGGATCCAGGGACAAGGTGAGTAATTTGCCCGTGGATCCAGCAAAAGGTAAGCCGCGCCGCTGCACGTCCACCCCGAGCGTGACTCGGGGATACTGATTTTAGCATTGAAAACCAACCCCGAGTCACGCTCGGGTTTACCGTCAGGGGGGTTAAACATCCCAAGGAGCACTGTACAAGCCATAATATTGAAATGGAAGGAGTATCAGACCACTGCAAATCTACGAAGACCTGGCCGTCCCTCTAAACTTTCAGCTCATACAAGGAGAAGACTGATCGGAGATGCAGCCAAGAGGCCCATGATCACTCTGGATGAACTGCAGAGATCTACAGCTGAGGTGGGAGACTCTGTCCATAGGACAACAATCAGTCCCTGTATACTTCACAAATCTGGCCTTTATGGAAGAGTGGCAAGAAGAAAGCCATTTCTTAAAGATATACATAAAAAGTGTAGTTTAAAGTTTGCCACAAGCCACCTGGGAGACACACCAAACATGTGGAAGAAGGTGCTTTGGTCAGATGAAACCAAAATCGAACTATTTGGCAACAATGCAAAACGTTATGTTTGGCGTAAAAGCAACACAGCTCATCACCCTGAACACACCATCCCCACTGTCAAACATGGTGGTGGCAGCATCATGGTTTGGGCCTGCTTTTCTTCAGCAGGGACAGGGAAGATGGTTAAAATTGATGGGAAGATGGATGGAGCTAAATACAGGACCATTCTGGAAGAAAACCTGATGGAGTCTGCAAAAGACCTGAGACTGGGACGGAGATTTGTCTTCCAACAAGACAATGATCCAAAACATAAAGCAAAATCCACAATGGAATGGTTCACAAATAAACATATCCAGGTGTTAGAATGGCCAAGTCAAAGTCCAGACCTGAATCCAATCGAGAATCTGTGGAAAGAACTGAAAACTGCTGTTCACAAACGCTCTCCATCCAACCTCACTGAGCTCGAGCTGTTTTGCAAGGAGGAATGGGCAAAAAGTTCAGTCTCTCGAACTGATAGAGACATACCCCAAGCGACTTACAGCTGTAATCGCAGAAAAAGGTGGCGCTACAAAGTATTAACTTAAGGGGGCTGAATAATTTTGTACGCCCAATTTTTCAGTTTTTTATTTGTTAAAAAAGTTTGAAATATCCAATAAATTTCGTTCCACTTCATGATTGTGTCCCACTTGTTGTTGATTCTTCAAAAAAAAATTACAGTTTTATATCTTTATGTTTGAAGTCTGAAATGTGGCAAAAGGTCGCAAAGTTCAAGGGGGCCGAATACTTTCGCAAGGCACTGTATATTGAAATATGTGTTATTTTACTTTCCCCCATGTTTCAAACTCATTATTGGGGTCAAATTGTGTTTATGTTCCAAAAAAAACACTCTTAAAAAGATTGCAATTGTACTAACTTTTAATATTCAATACTTATAATATGTCTTTGTAATGAGTATTTATGCTGCACACTCAAATATGATTATTTATTTTACTTTAATGTGTTATAGTGACATGTAACTATGGAAATGGTGGTTGTCAGCACACTTGTGATGACACAGATCATGGACCCAGATGTGGCTGCCATGTTAAATTTGTTTTGCACTCGGATGGGAAAACCTGCATAGGTAAGTAAAGTAAACAGATAAACACACAAATTGTTATATTGCAATGTCATTATTTAATTGCTGTGCTTGTTTTATCTCTTTTTCTAGGTTTTATTAGATTTATAGCTTATCCTTTAATTACAGTATGTTTAGATATTTATTCCCATAAAAAAATAAATCATACCATAATCGTGTACAGAGCCATATTTAAAAAAAATCCTGCTGTCCTAAGCACTCCTGAATGATACCTTTTTTTTAACTTGCTCGTCCCTTGCCTCGTGTGATTATGTCAGTAAAGACTATGGGCCAGATTCACAGTCAGCTTACGCGGACGTATCTGTTGATACGCCACGTAAGTTCTGTAATGCGCCGTCGTATCTATGCGCCGTATTCAGGGAACAAGATACGCCTGAATTTTGCCAAGATACGACTGACGTAAGTCACCTACGCCGTCGTATCTTGGGTGCATATTTTCGCTGGCCGCTAGGGGCGCTTTCTTTGATTTACGCATCGAATATGTAAATGAGCTAGATACGACGATTCACGAACGTACTTGCGCCTGTCGCAGTAAGCTACGCCGTTTACTTAAGGCGTACATCCGGCGTAAAGTTACCCCTGCTATATGATGCGCAGCCAATGCTAAGGTATGGACAATGGAACAGCCGTCGGATTTTACGTCGTTTGCGTAAGTCGTACGTGAATGGGGCTGGGCGTAGGTTACGTTCACGTCGTTGCCATTGAGCCGTCGTATCTTAGGGCGTAAATTCGACGTGATTCTGAGCATGCGCACGCATGCGCTGTTCGTACGGCGCTTCATTTACATGGGGTCACAATTTATTATAATAAAACACGCCCACTACCAGCCTACTTTGAATTACGCAGGCATACGCCGGCGCATTTACCTTACGCCGCCATAACTTAGGGAGCAAGTGCTTTGTGAATACTGTACTTGCCTCTCTATGTTACGTCGGCGTAGCGCATATGAGATGCGCTACGCCCGCACAGAGATACGCCAATCTCTGTGAATCTGGCCCTATGGCTTTAATGGATGCAGCATGCATTCTGCATTATATGCATAGCAGCTTTTCAGCTGTAGAGACCATAAAACAAGAGAAAGGAGGGATGGCTTCTTGTAAAAAGCATTCTGACTCTTTACAAGACAGTGTCCCTTTTATCCCCTTCTACTTACAGTTTTCTGATCTTAGCTACAAATGTCTAGAGATGTACCTGAGAGAAAAATAACATAAGGAAAACATTATCACAATTTTTACATTTTGAACCTTGGTGCTGCCCAATCTAACCCTACTGCCTTAGGCCTTTAATAATGTTTATATTACATACATAAAATCAGATTTATCAATATACAGTATTTAAATACTTAAAAAAAAACATGTGATTACATTTTTGTATGAATTACATTACATTACTTATCAAGATAGTGATGGTTTCATTCAGATTAAACAAAAGATTGAAAGAGGGAGTATTTGGCAGTATCTAACACCTAAAAAACATGGCTGATCCTGCCAGTTTCTTCCCTCCCTTATGTAAACTGACCACAGTATACCATGGCTGCTGAGCCCTGACACTGTGGTCAGTTTACGTACTCCCGTCATCCGCAGCCCTGCTCTCTGTCTCCACTCTGCTCCTGTGTCCTTCTCCCCCTCTCTCCCTGCCTGTCAGCTCATGCTGCTTGCAAAACACTAACTTGCATGCACCATCAGCGCTGTCTCCTAGTGTAGTGTCCCCCTCTGTGTGTGATTTATAAAACAAAATGCTGTAAATATCTTAAATTTTAGAGCAGCAATCCGCGATCACATGACCGACCTGCCCTCTCCTCCTCCCCTCCAAAATGATTTCAGCAGGGAATCTCTGCCCCTCCCACTGCATCTGTCAGAGGAGGAAAGGAGAGCGCCAGCCGGTCATGTGATCACGGATCTCGGCTCTGAAATGAGGTAATTACAGCACAGCAGGGGAGGCAGCACTGATGGTGCATACAAATTAGAGTGGCTTAACAACCACTTTAACTTCTGCCTGTGGCACTTAGGCAAGGGTGGTATGAAGTCTAACTGACAAGATTAAAGTATAACTTTTTTTCATTTTCATTATGCCCCATACAGACGGTCGTTTTTTGTGATGAAAAAAAATGACGTTTTTGAAAACGTCATTTAAAATGATAGTGTGTGGGGAAAATGTCGTTTTATGTCTTCAGAAAAACGACCAAAAAAAAATTCGAACATGCTCGAATTTTTTGTGTCGTTTTTCAAAATGTCATTTTTTGTGTCAATGAAAATGATAGTGTGTGGGCAAAACAACGTTTTTGAACCCGCACATGCCCAGAAGCAAGTTTTGAGACGGGAGGTAAAACTACCATTCATAATGGAGTAAGCACATTCATCACGCTTTAACAGACAAAAAAGCACGAATCATCTTTTACTAACAAGTAACCAGCTAAAAGCAGCCTCAAGGCGAATAGAACTTCCCCTTTAGAGTGCCGTCACTTTGTTCATCATTTTTCAAAATGATGGTGTGTATGCTACATCGTTTTTGAAAATGAAGTTTCAAAAATGTCGTTTTTTTTCATCACTTCAAACGTCATTTTTTTTTCATCACAAAAAACGACCGTCTGTATGGGGCATTAGAGTGGGGAGGATTTAGAACATCTGCCAGTTTTTATCGCAGTCTGTGTCCCCATTAGGGAGAATAACTTTCTCTATGTATCTTGTTTACAGTACCTTTATCACCAAAAGTGAAAGTAAAAGAAAATCTCAAGTTTTAAGTTGTCCTCTGAAAAGTAGTAGAGGAGAAATCTTCCAATGAGGGCACTAGTTATTGTAACCTGGGGGGCCCCAAGGTGTTCCCTTAATTTTTCAGGGGTTCCTTTCACTTCCTATTTTGGCTATGGGACAGGATGTAAATGTAAATCTCCCCAATGGGACACAGATAGCAAAAAAAACACTTTTAACACTTCCTTACTCTATTCAAAATGACAAAAAATGGCTATAGTTCTACTGTAAAGCGGAGTTCCAGTCGTTTTTGTGTTTATTAAAAGTCAGCAGCTACAAAAAGTGGAGCTGCTGAGCTGAATTTTAATAAACAGACACTTACCTGTCCCACAATCCAGTGATGCAGCCACCCAAACTTTCGGTTTTCTCCCTCACATCTCCCCGGCACCAGCATCACAAGTGTGGGCACCCGGCTGTCACAGCTTGCAGCTTCACAGGCGATTGCAAGTTGCACTGCGCCTTCTTAATGGTCGGGCAATCTTCTGTCCCACAATCCAGCGATGCATCCATCCAAACTCTCGGTTCTCTCCCTCACATCTCCCCGGCGCCAGCATCACAAGTGTGGGCACCTGGCTGTGACAGCTTGCGGCTTCACAGGCAGTTGTGAGTTGCGCTGCGCCTCCTCAATGGCCAGGCAATCCGTGTCCCAGAAGATTGCAGGGAGAGGAGAACTTCCGCTCGAGTCGCCTAGGCGGCCCGAGCGGAAGTGGGAGCTGGGTATCTGTTGTCTGTTGAAACTAGGAAACTTGCCGCAAGAACAGTATCAAAGGTGAAATCTTCCAATGGGGATGTATTTATGGTGACAATTTTCTAGGAGGGGATTTTCCTCACTTTGTAGAGATTTCCTCTCACTTCCTGTGGTGTTTCTATGGGACAGTAAGTAAAGGGAAATCTCCTCAATGGAGCACATATGCCAAAAGAAAAAAAACAAAATAAATAAAAACTAATTTCGGGAGTAACTAAATAAATGTTTTTTTCGGACGAAATATTTCAGTATGCACATGTCTATTGTCTATAGCAGTGGGTGCCTTTTAATGTTGGAGTGATTCACCCAATCACTTCTACATTCCGCCAAGGTTACAGCATTTAATAAACATGTAGGTGAATATCATGTGAAATATAAAATTGCAACTATCACCATTTTACAACTATATTCTCCAGGGTCTTTGCCTTCAGAAAATATAGTATTGCTTATGGGTTTAACTAATCTTCAACATGTGCAAAAAATGTAAAAGTGGCCCTAATAGACAAGTGGTTTGTCCAAAGGAAAGGTTAAAGGGATTGTAAAAGCAGTTTTTTTTTATACTAACACATTCTAATTTGATAGTCAAATCCATCTCATCTAACACTACCCTCTCCCCAGACTGACAATACTGCTGTCCGGCCTATAGCAAAATGACAGCCGGGCGGTGGTTTAGTTATCCTGACTGGGCGTCATATGACGTCGAGCAGGATAACTGCCGGTGCGCGCCGATCGGTGGTGCAGCGTGTCAGTCTGGCACACCGCTACACCGATCTCGATAAAGAGCCTCTGGCGGCTGATCACAGTATAAACAGGAAGAACCATTTATCGGCTCTTCCTCACTGACAGACGCGAGTAGAGGAGAGCCGTTCAGCAGCTCTCCTGACGGGGGGAAAGTGCTGATTGTTTATCAGCGCAGCCCCCCCGCGGATGCCCACCTATCAGTACCCATCCATGCCCACTTATCAGTGCTCATCAGTGCCTATCCGTTAAGTATATCTATAGCCAAAACTTTATTTTCACTTTGAATAGAGCTTGGAAGGGTTGAAATCTCTGACTTTTTTTCGCCATCTATGTCCCATTGGTGAGATTTACCATCACTCCTTATACTGTAGATACAACAACATTAAGTTTGAGGAAATTGATCCAAAGTAGGGGAGTTCCCCTTATAGCTGTCACTGGAACAAATCAAGACAGTGAATCGTCCTAAAACAAGACAGAGGTTCTAACCCCTTAGCACTTTCCAAAACTGAAAAAATGACATTGGATTAGTGTAAAACTCTTTATTTTAGGAGCATAATTTAAATGTTTTGTCAGGTGAATAGAAGGAACAATACCTGGCTACCATATCCAAAAACAAATGTACCATATTAGGCCATTTAGTATAGAGGTCATTAATACAATTTATTCATCATCACACATTTAACCATTGAATACCGGTACATGTTTTCCACTGATGCCATGGACTTGGCAGAATAATACATTTTGTATGTGAAGTTCTATAGGAGAGGATCTTTTACTGTCTGTAATAATAGTTCCCTTTGTTAGTACTGTATATGTGACTTGTCCTTCTTAGTTGGTACCCAGACAGGTTAGCATTGATGAGTGGTTTGTGTGGTGATGTAGTGTATTTGATACTTAGGATTTTCAATAAAAGCTTGTAGCCATAGTAGGGGTTGTGTTGCAATGTCTTACTGTTTTTTTTTTCTTTATAGAAAACAGCTACAGCCTGAATATAAAGGCCTCTCCTCCGCCAGCATACTACAGAGAAAAAGCGGTGTTTTTCATGTGGAAATGTGGTCACTCTGCATGGGTGTTTAACCCCATGCTGAGTCAGAGCTAAAGCTCTCCTATTATCAGGGAGAATTACAGAATTATAGGTCTGAGACAGACCACTGCTTATCAAGCAAAGCTCCTTCTCTGCAGCATGCTGGCAAAGCAGAGGCTTTTATATTCAGGCTGTGGCTTTCTAAAGAAAAAAATCTGTGACACATTCCACACCTTCGGTTTGGCTGCACCTAGGATGATTTTAGTTTATTCAAAATGAATTTGTTAGAAAAAATATGGATATCCCTTGATTATTTCTGACTCCTTTGTATGGCAACAAACTTTTTGTCGCCGCCTTTGCTCCGCCCCTGACCCCACCCCCTTTGCCCTGCCCATGTGTACAGTGGCGGTGTATATGCTCATCCTCAGGTCACAGAGTGGACCTCTCATTATAAGGTACACAGAGCCCCCATTCAGTCAGGAAGAGGATCCCCAATTATAAAGCACAATAAGTCCTACTTCTCAGGTCACAAAGTGTGCCCCTCATTACAATGTGTACAAAACTCCCATCCCCAGGTCATACAGGGGGTCCCCCATGATAAGATGTACTGAGGTCCCCATCCTGAGATCACACAGGTGCTCCCCATTATAAATACAGTGCCCCCATCCTCAGGACACACAGGGGTTTCTCAATATGAGTGCAGCCCCCCTAATCCACATGACAGGGGGTCCCCCATTTTGAGTACACTGTCCCTGCTCAGGACACACAGGGGCCCCCATTATATGAAGTATAGTCCCCCCCCCGCCTACACATACCGGGTCCACTGCCTCCCATGTTTCATCACTGTACTTTCCTGTACACATTTTCCATCACTGCACTCATGTTGTATTGCTGTACCCCCTTCTCACTCATGTTGCATTGCTGTACCCCCTCTGCACACATGTTGCATTTCTGTACCCCCTTTTCACACATGTTGCATTGCTGTACCCCCTCTGCACACATGTTACATTGCTGTACCTCCTCTGCACAGATGTTACATTGCTGTACCTCCTCTGCACACATGTTGCATTGCTGTACCCCCTCTGCACACATGTTGCGTTGCTGTACCCCCTCTGCTTACATGTTGCATTGCTGTACCCCTCTTACCACCCTTGCTCTAGCAGACATTTAATTCTCCAAGCTGCACATTGTACTTCCCGCACAGCCTGGACTTCAGGAGGAGACCGGTGAAGACCTGAGAGACAGGGCAGCAGACCAATCAGCTTCCAGCTGCATTTGGGTAAAACAGGCTTCAGCATCACTGTCACAAGGGACATGAGTAAAACAAACCACACACATGCTGCCTACGTGTCGGTGGTGCTGCTGATCTGATGCCGATCCCTGCCCTGAGTTCTCTCACTGGTTCGGGAAGTGTCCTCCTCCTCCCGGGGCTCTCTTTCTGTCTCTCTAACCAGGTCCGGGCCGCTTACTCCATCTATCCCTCCCCTCCTCTCCACCGGGATTCCTTCCACAGCTACGCATCCTGATCCCCGCAGGCAAACTAAAGCTTCCACGCTGCACCCTTTTTTCTATGGGGCGCAGAATGGAAGTTTTAGTTTGCTTGCTGGAGGGACAGACCAGTATTTAAAAAATCCTAATCCCCAGTGAGTGGCTGGGGGATCCGGATTTTGCTGCCTCCCTATCCTGGCGCCCTGGGCAGCTGCCTAACCTGCCTATTGCTAGCACCAACCCTGATTACTAAAGGCTTTTGGAGCAGGATTATGAGACGAGAATAGGTTCTTTGGGGTGAAGGGTTCAAGGAAGATTTTTTTGTCCTTTACGAGAAGACAATTTAACCATGGCTCAAGGAGCTGCTGCCGCCATCTAGTCCCCAAAGAGAAAGCCAAGGATTGGATGGGTGATCTGTCTATCGAAGTGCCCGGACAAGGGGGAGGGGCTATATATGACGAGGTGCGGCGGGGAACACACAGCTATTCAAATGAAAGCTGTAATGTTCCCCGCGCTGATCAACTAGGCGGCGGGGGGGGGGGGGGGAGTGCTTGGCTTTCTCTTTGGGGACAAGGCTGCATTTGGGGACATGGCTGCATTTGGGGACATGCCTGCATTTGGGGACATGCCCGCATTTGGGGACAAGGCTGCATTTGGGGACAAGGCTGTATTTGGGGACACATGGCTGCATTTGGGGACACATGGACACATTTAAAAAAAAGTATCGGTAAGCGTTATCGGCGAGTACATGATAAAAAGTATCAGTATTTGTACTCGGTCCTAAAAAAGTGGTATCGGGACAACCCTAAAAAAAATGCAAATAATTTCTTTATCAGTTTAGGCCAATATGTATTTTGCTACATATTTTTATTTTGGGTGAAAAAATCCTAATAAGCTTAAATAAATTGGTCTTCACAAAAGTTATAACATCTACAAACTATGGGATATTTTTATTTATTAATTGAAAAAAATTAGGGCTGTTACTGAATACAATTTTCACGTTCGATTAATCGTTTTTTTTTTTTATCGATTAACCGACTAATTTTGATTAATTATAACGCACATAAATTTTTCGGATCACCACCATATATAGTCCCCACTGTAATATCCATGGACATCTCCCCCACTGTAATATCCACAGACATCCCCCCACTGTAATATCCACAGACATCTCCCCCACTGTAATATCCACAGACATCTCCCCCACTGTAATATCCACAGACATCTCCTCACTGTAATATCCACAGACATCTCCCCCACTGTAATATCCACAGACATCTCCCCACTGTAATATCCACAGACATCTCCCCACTGTAATATCCACAGACATCTCCCCCCACTGTAATATCCACAGACATCTCCCCACTGTAATATCCACAGACATCTCCCCCACTGTAATATCCACAGACATCTCCCCCACTGTAATATCCACAGACATCTCCCCCACTGTAATATTCAAAGACATCTCCCCACTGTAATATCCACAAACATCTCCCCCATTGTAATATGGTCCACATCTCTCCCACTGTATAGGAATATTAGTGCTTGCTTAGTATTTCCAGAGAAGCCGGCCGAACACGACCAGTTGAGGCGGGGTGATGACGACAGCGCGCCGCTCTAGGCTCACCTAGGCCGCCGGGTGGACCAAGATGGCCGCCACTCTGGGAGCTAGGCCGAAGCCGCGGCCTTTCCTATGGCTGAAGCAGCAGTGGAGCACCGCGGATCACGTGTGTGCCGATCTGCATATGGTGACCCGTTCGGATCACGGATCATTTACAATCCATTGCACCACTAGTACCGATCAAAAGAATTTTGATTGATCAAAAAAGTTACGATTAATCGAGGAATTAATCTTTAATTTCCACAGCCCTAAAAAAAAAAAATGTTTTTACTAATAATGGCGGCGATAAGCGACTTATAGCGAGACTGCAATATTACGGCGCACACATCGGACACCTAACTGACACTTTTGAATATTTTTTGGGGACCAGTGATCAGTGCTTAAAAATTTGCACTGTCGCTGTACTAAAGACACTGGCTGGGAAGGGGCTAACATCAGGGGAGATCACACTGTGTGCCTAACCTGTGCTTTATCACTGTGTGGGAGGTGATTTGACCAGACAAAGGCAAATGATCAATACCTTCTCTTTTGACAGAATGGCAATCTGCCTTGTTTACATAGGCAGATTGCTGTTGTGCCTGTGTACTGTGTAATCAATGGGTGCCAGCAGACATCGAGTCTGCGGTACCCGTCCGGAAGTGTCAGATCTCGTACTAGGTACGTGATCTGGCACAGAGTGGCCACCCTGCCACAATATATGTACGGTGGCCAGTCCGCAAGTGGCTATGGATGGCATGCTGAACACCACTGTATGGACTGCTTTCATCCTAATGACTACCAATATATAGGACATTTTTCCCACTGACCCACGATAAATTGGTTTTAGTTAGGGTCCCCAAGACCTGAAAATTCATTTAGAGGTTCCTCTTGAGTAAAAAAGTTAAGAAAGACTGCTCTAATGGATCCTTAGCACTCAAATTACAATGGGGCTTTTAATCCAAAAAAAGTTTTGGCTGGACTTTTACTTTATTCTGAGGTTAATTCAAATATTCTTTAAAAACCTTAGGCTTCCCTATACTGTATAGACCTCAAGGGGTTCTTTTGTAAAACAATTTAGTAAAATTTCAACCTTTTAAATGTTAAGTTTTCATTACAAGCTTAAACAACATATAACATAGCAGAAAAGGGATGTGAATGAAGGGGAAGGTGCTAATTTATTTATTAGTGGGTACACAGCTAATAAACACAATACGCATGCTTGCCCTGTGGCCACATGGACCTTTGACGTAGTTGTCCCTCTTGAACCATTGTGGCTGTTCCCTATATTTTTTTTCTATGCTCTCAACTAAACAATCACAGTAGTGTGCATTTTGAAGAAAAACATAGAAGAACAATACAAAGTAGATTGACGTTAACTTCTATAAAGATGTAATTTTTAATTAGACTGGTTTGATTTTACTGATAGATCACTCTCTTGTAAACAGGGGAGAGACGCTCCGATCAGACTCCTAGCGCCCCGATCTTAGCCAATGGTAAATATTCAGCCTGTTTTGTGTTATCTTTATAGTTTGTATGTAAGTATGCATGCTTGTGTGTATAACTATGACATCCTTAAAACAGGACTGTTGCAGGAAAAAAGAAAAAACTAGGAAACTAAGGTCATGGTGGAGACAACTCACAACCACACTATGGAAGCAATGTTATTTCTGCAAACACATTTTTTAAGTCTGTTCTGCAAATATAACATTTGGCAACAACACATACAATAGGCTTATTCAGTAAGGCAAAGAGCTAAATGCAGTTATCCATAGCAACCAATTAAGGTTTATTTTTCACTGATCTAACTTCACCAAGGTAAAGGCTGAAATGGTTATTGTACTTGGCACAATATCATTACTGCTTTATTATTTTAACTTAGTTGTGCTTTCAACTACACTTATCACTTGACTGAGGGATGTGCAGATTACTGAGGCTCAGGCTTCCTGTAAAATAAACAATTGACCCCATTCCTTCCCCTCCAAGATTGACCAGACGACACATATTATTTTTGGAGTCAAATGGCCATAGCAGCCTCTTATTACAATTGAAATACAAATATCATCATAAACAATTGTAATGCATATATAATACATTTTATATTAAACAAAAAAAAACTCAGCTTAATCCTAATCCTAAAGGTCTTTGAAGGACTATTTTCTCTCAACCAACGAATTGTATCTGTCACCCCATGAAGGGCCCCAAGCCTCAACTTACACCAGCTCAGGGACAATTACCACTTACTTCCTACCAGATACAACCAACTTGTTACCATTGTATTATTAGAAAGTGAAGGGACCCCCATACCTCCAGATGGGCCTAACCCCCTAATTCTCCTAAAATACAAAAAAGGTACAGCGCTAGAAATATTGAGTGATAATAACCAAATAAGTGAAAAATGGTGACAAATTAAAAAAAATGTGAATAAGATGATATAAAATAAACGTTTGAAACCAATATTATATCAATGTAAAAGTCCCAAGTAGGTGCACTGAAAAAATCTTCTTCCACCAAAAAGGGACACCCAAGTAGTGAGATGTAGTCTCCTTACCGAATTAAGTCCCCTAATTCTCCATTATTTTATTCAGCACCGCCTTCAAAGACCTCCCACTGCTGCTACGACTAGTAAGAAATAAACCCATAACGTGAACATTTATGAAAAAAACATACCCCACCAAGGACTGCCCACTATTTAAACCATCCCTACCCCGTACTACAAGAAACCTTGTTAGGTAGCCCCCCAAACCAACAAACAAGGGAGGGTTGGTGGTAGAAACTTTCTTTATTCTATGAGAAGCTCAGACAAGATCCTCCAACCCTCTACTCCATACATCCCTTGGGGCCCACCAATCTAGTAAGTGGATTAATACCTCTACCCATCACACCACTATTCTCTCTGCCTCATCTTCCCACCCCAGTCATGCTGCACCTCCTCCAAGTTGCACTTTTGCTCCAGGCCATATACTTTATATAAAATATAGATATGAAAAATTCTTTGTGACCTGATAAGGCTGTGGCTCTTTAAATACGACCTGATAAATAAGAAGTCACAGGTAAACATCAGCATCTACAATATTTTACATTGCCATGTCCTTTTGTCAGGCTGTTCTGATCAGGAAAACCTCATACAGTTCCTGGTTCTTCGTGCCATCCATACGTACTAATTGGTTCATCACTAAGATGGGTTGTCTCAAAGACCAATAAGGATGTATGGGTGGTGGAAAGGGGTATGGCATGCCGAAGCTTGCGGGCCAAAGGATTGGCAATTGATGTTGCTGCAGGTATGTACAGGCACGTTTAGACTCCTGTACTTAATACCTGTCAGTGGGTCTTTTGTTTTGTTGTTGAAGTCAGTTAAAGGGGTTGTAAACCCTCAAGGTTTTTCACCTTAATGCATTCTATGCATTAAGGTGAAAAACCTTTTGTAGTCCAGCAGCCTCCCTTTTACTTAACTGAACCTGATCTTTCCAGCAACGAGAATGAGCCCAGCAGCTCCAGCTTCTGTCTCGGGTCCTCATTGGACAGACTGATAGCAGCAGGAGCCATTGGCATAGCCATTGTTGTCAATCAAATCCAGTTACACAGCAGCAGGACTCAGGAGCGCACCCGCACCAGTGCCCCCTTGGAAAGCGGGTTTCCGAGGGGGCACTCGATGTGGAGAGGAGCCTGAGGTGCCGCGGGGGGCTCAGAAGAGGAGAATCGGGGCAACTCTGTGCAAACACCTTGCACAGAGGAGATAAGTATAACATGTTTGTTATTTTTTTTATTTTTTTTAAACACAAAGCTTTACAACCCCTTTAAGGGCTCTGTGGTATTATTAAGAACAAAGTGCTCAGTTTAGAGGTCAAGTGTGGAGGATGGGGATTAGGCTTTCTTTAGGGGATTAGTGTGTGGATGTGGGGGGGGGGGGGGGTTGCAATCTAACATTAGGGACAAACCAGGACTAAACTTATTTATTGATTTAAAGCAGAATAACTTAATAAAAAAATAATGTTCTTTGGCAAGGAACATACATTTCACAATATTACATTATTCACATAATTATGCTACCAAAATGAGTGTGCTGTAAATTTCCTCCAGCATTGATCCTGTTTCTTCTAGCTGGAGGCTGCCAATTTGCTGAGCCCCGAGCCCTCCCTTTTTTGAAGCCTATTAAAGCCTCTGTATCTAATCAAGTGCTTATACAAAAAAAACATTGGAATCTATGCACCTGGTGCCCTGAATGTAGATTAGGGGGCTGGACACATGGATTAGGGGGACATTATGGGCTGCCACTGGTTACATTCAAGGAATACTATACTTAATAACTGTCACTTACTCCATTCCCCTGCGTTTCCTCCTCCTAGGCAGCCAATAGTATCACTCCTCAGCCAATCGGGTGACGAGTCTCAGGACCCACTTCCTGATTGGCCAGGAGGAGAATTTAGGGAGACAATAGCGAATAATAATTTTCTATTGTCACACAACTGGGCGAGCTTGGGGTGCAGAGCTCTGCGTCCCGAGCCCACCCTTTTTTGAAGCCTATTAGAGCCTTTGGCTCTTCTACAAAAAAAAACATTGGAATCTATGCACCTGGCGCCCTGCGTTTAGATTAGGGGGCCAAATGCATGGATTAAGGGTGGCGCCCCTGAGTCCTGCATTATGGGCCGCCACTGGTTACATTCAAGGCATATTGTACTTAATAACTGTCACAGATGCTTCTTTATACAACTGAACTGTCAAGCCATCAAATGCCTGGTGTCATAACTGATCACATGTACAGCATCATGGCAACTGTCGATCAAACAGACTAAAGCCCCGTACACACGACCGTTTTTCCTGCCAGGAAAACTGCAGGGAGAGCTTTTGGCCGTGATTCTCGGCTGTGTGTATGCTTCGTCACAGTTTTCCCGACAGGAAAACTGCCAGGATTCCCGGCAGGAAAATAGAGAACCTGCTCTCTATTTTCCCACCGGGATTCCCAGCGGTTTTAAACCCAGTAGTTTTCCTATGGGGAAACACTGCGAGGAAGCATACACACGGCCGGGATTCCCGACCAAAGTTTTCCCCGCAGTTTTCCAGACAGGAAACCCGGCCGTGTGTACACGAGGAAACTTACTGAGCACGTTCTCGGGTTTCCTGTCGGGATTCCCAGAGGACTTTATACCGCCGGAAATCCTGGTTGTGTGTACAGGGCTTAAGATGATGGCTGTAACCGAATCACTAAAACCACAAAAAAAGACTTAACATGTTAATGCAATTTCTAAAGTGGATTTCAATATCTTTAAATCTTCAGCTTTTAACCCCCCCTGACGGTAAACACGAGCGTGACTCGGGGTTGGTTTTACATGTTAGGATCGGCAAACCCGAGTCACGCTCGGGCTGGACGGGCTTACCTTTCGCTGGATCCACAGGCTTGGTTTACTCACCTTGTCCCTGGATCCAGCGATGCCACCCGCTGTGTGAGCGAGCGGGACCTCCTCGCTCGATTCACAGTCCCCGTGTGACGCCGATCTCCGTTCCCTGCGACGTTACGACGCACGGGGACGGAGAACGGCGCCAAATTAAAAAAAGTAAACAAACACATTACATACAGTATACTGTAATCTTATAGATTACAGTACTGTATGTAAAAAATACACACCCCCCTTGTCCCTAGTGGTCTGCCCAGTGCCCTACATGTACTTTTATATAATAAAAAATGTCATTTCTGCCTAAAAACTGTAGATTGTCCAAAAGTGTCCCTTTATGTCAAAAATGGTTTTAGATCAGCTAGAAAACAGCGATAATAAATTATAATCACTTGCAGAAATGTGCGATAGCGATTTGCGGGGAAATTCGTCATAAAAAAAATAAAATAATGACAGCGACAATTCTGCAACTGCAAATTTCAGTGATTTTGAGTTGATTACATTATTGAATAATTTTTATTATAATTATATTATTATTTGTTATAATTATTTATAATTATTTATTATATTATAATTTATAATTTTGTTTTAAAAAAAAAAATCATACCCGGGATGCCTACAAGACTCTTGCTTGGTCAGATTTAAGTGAGTTATTTCTAAAAATTACAGGCCTACAGTATAAAACGCCAATTTCCTTGCAAAATAAATGTACCGCTTTTGGTACGTAATTCCAGACAGAATCATACCGCCAGGGAGGTTAATAAAATATACCTGATGATCCTGCCGTGAAGAAATTTCCTGTTATGGAGTGACAACTGTGCCCCAATTCGGGTCCATTATCACCATCTCACCCACAGTGGAGAGAACAAGGGCTTTGCTAACACACATTGAGTGGAATTTACAAAAACTGGAGTACACAGGATCTGGTGTAGTTGTGCATAGTAACCATTCAACTTCTAGGTTTTATTGTCAAAGTTTAATTGTACAAGCTAAAGTTAGATGCTGATTGCACAGTTACTATGCACAGCTACACAGGATCCTGTATACAACAGTCTTCCCCCCGCTGTGTAGGCATTGTGACTATTATGACTGTCAGGAAGCTGATCGGCAGAAATGTTGTGCAGTCAGTGCTGAAGTGAGTGCATGTACACAGGAAGTGGCTAAAAGAAGCATGATGAAATTATCAGAATTGCGATACAAAAGAGATGGTGAAAACAAAACAGCATTTTATCATATAAAAATGGCCATTTGTTTATACACAATACTTTAGAAAATACATGTCATCCAGTTAGGGTTTGTATCTGCTTTAGTTTTTCAGGTAGAGTAGGAGTAAGTGTTTTTTGCTTTGAGTAGATTACATTTATTAGTAAATGCAACATAGCTGCAGTGGCCACCTTAGCTCTCAGCTCAGGGAACCTAGCTAAAATCTATCAATGCACAGAACAAATGAACAGATTTTTTTTGGGCCGTAAGAACAGATAGGTAGATTCACAAAGAGTTAGGCCGGCTTATCTACAGATAAGCCAACCTAACTCTGAATCTAAGCCGGCCTATGTTTAAGTGTATTCTCAAACAGAGATACACTTAAACATACCAAAGTTAGGCTGGCTTGCGCCATTCTATCTTAGGTTGCAATGTTTTTTTTGGCCGCTAGATGGCGCTGCCATTGCGGCCGGCCCTAGATTATGTAAATGAGGGGATACGCCGATTCCCGACGATTTACGAGCGTACGCCGGGCCTACACCGTCGAGTTACGTCATTTCCGTACGCGATAGGCCGCCTAAAGTTATTCCACCTATGAGGTGGAATAACAATGTTAAGTATGGCCGCCGTTCCCGCCGCGAGGTTCGAATTTTTTACGTAGTTTGCGGAAGTCGTCCGCGAATCGGGATTTACGGCGTTTACGTACGCGTCTAAATCAATAGGCCCGTACGGCCTACTTAGCCGCAATGCGCACTGGGAAATGTAGTCGCCCAGCGCATGCGCAGTGTAAAAAACGTCAAGAAAACGTGAGGTCAAGCCTCATTTCAATAATACACGCCCCCCTCCCAGTCATTTGAATTAGGCGCGCTTACGCCCGCTCGTTTTAGGCTAAGCCGCCGAAAATTTGAATGTAAGTGGTTTGAGAATCACTTCTAACCTAAATAATTTTCGGCGGTGTAGCCTAAAAAAAGTAGGCTAGGCCGTCCTAATTTTAGGCCATTGTGTGTGAATCTACCCAAGAGTATGCAGAGAGTCACGCAAACACATGGAAATCCTATCTATACTATATATGCCTAGGGCCTTGAATCCAGGATCATAGTGCTGCAAGGCAGCAAAGTTAAACTTTAAGCCACTGTGATAAATGTAAAATGCAGTGTTTGCCTTTATTATTATACCTCATATGAAGATTAGATTACATTTTAGACGTCAATGCAAAAAAATCCAAAAATTCAAAATGATTTGTGATTTTTTTTCTTGCAGTTGTATTTGGCAATAGAGCCATCTACAGGCTAAGTGTGATCGTTCCAAATGAATGCTACAGTGCGAAAACATTTTGTGACACATGCTTTCCTGTCTTTGGCATATTAACCACTTCAGCTCCAGACCATTTTTGCTGGTCAAAGACCAGGCCACTTTTTGCGATTCGGCACTGCGTCGCCTTAACTCACAATTGCGCGGTCGTGCAAAGTGGCTCTCAAAAAAAATAGATGTTCTTTTTTTCCAACAAATAGAGCTTTCTTTTGGTGGTATTTGATCACCTCTGCGGTTTTCATTTTTTGCGCTATTAACAAAAATAGAGTGACAATTTTGAAAAAAAATCTATATTTTTTACTTTTTGCTAAAATAAATATCCCCAAAAAATATATAAAAAAACTTTTTTTTTTCTCAATTTAGGCCCGATAGATATTCTTCTACATATTTTTGGTAAAAAAAAAATCACAATAAGCGTTTATTAATTGGTTTGCGCAAAAGTTATAACGTCTACAAAATAGGGGATAGTTTTATTAGCTTTTTTATTAATATTTTTTTTTTACTAGTAATGGCGGCGATCAGCGATTTTTTTCGTGACTGCGACAGTATATGGCGGACACATCGGACACAATTTTGGGACCATTGTCATTTTTACAGCGATCAGTGCTATAAAAATGCACTGATTACTGTAAAAATGGCAGTGAAGGGGTTAACCTGTAGGGGGCGCTGAAGGAGTTAAGTGTGACCTAGGGAGTGCTTCTAACTGTTAGGGGGCGTGGCTTGCCGTGACACATCACTGATCGCTGTTCCCGATGACAGGGAACAGACGATCAGTGACATGTCAGGTGAAGGACGAGGAGATGCTCTGTGACCCGATCGCGGGACACCGGCAGACATCGAGTCTGCGGATCCCACGGGCACGGTCACAGAGCTCGCGACACACACGGCTCACAAATTAAAGGGGTGACGTATATATGCGCCCATTTGCACAGCCGTGCCATTCTGTCGATGTAAAAGTGCGTGCGGCGGTCGGGAAGCGGTTAAAGAGCGTGTTAAAGCTTTTTTTTATGAGCTGCAAGTAATAATTAAGTGGAAATTGTGAGTTGTGTCGTATGCTGAGAAATCTTTGCAATTGCTTCACATTTTTCAGTGGTGCAGTAAATGCTGTGTCCCCGTAATGCAGGGTTGACAACTTTCAGTAAATTTACAAACAGTTTGTAAAATCCGTAATTGTTGCATCTGTCAGTTACAGACATCCAGCCTACATGTCTGTAATAGACATTCAAGGACAGATGCAAAAGTACGGATTTTACAAACTGTTCGTAAATTTATTGAAAGTTGGCAACCCTGCATTAATGGAAATACTCATTATTAGAACACCTTCGTGCAGGCATGTCAGCAGCAGTGCTTCACGAAGTAACCCCAGAGCAATAGGCAAACTAATTGGACTTTCAAAATTAAGTTAAATTAAAATTAAAAGTTGCTATGGCACATAAGGCATGCTAAATAGTGCTAAAAAATGGCATAGAATATCCTCAAGAGTCTAATTGAGAATGCTTTAGGGCTAGTTTACACTTGCTTCAAAACATGGCTTCAGACACACTTTGTAAAAGCTCTCTGAACGCCAGTTAAAGCCCCTGTCACTAAATAAAATGGTTAGCTTACAGTCTTGTTTACACCTTGCTTTTGCTTGGTGCTTCGATGAGGCTTCTATGAGGCTTTGGTGGAACTTCGATGAGCCTTTGGTGGGGCTTCGATGGGTCTTCGATTAGGCTTTGGTGGAACTTAGATGAGCCTTTGGTGGGGCTTCGGTGGGGCTTCGATGAGGCTTTGGTGGGGCTTCGGTGGGGCTTCGATGAGGCTTTGGTGGAACTTCGATGAGCCTTTGGTGGGGCTTTGGTGGGGCTTCGGTGGGGCTTCAATGAGCTTTTGGTGGGGTATCGGTGGGGCTTTGATGAGTCTTTGGTGGGGCTTCAGTTAGGTTTCAAGCAAGCTTTGCCATAGACTTCTATGAAGGCTTTCAAGACGCTTTGAAGCACCACTAAAGCTACATGGGGTATCATTTTTACGTGGGTAGGTATCACATGGGTAGGTACAGAGCATGATGGGACTGTGAGGCCTATATAGGTCCGATGCAAGGCGCGCATCCGTCATTTCAGCGAGGAGGACCGGCGAGTCAACATCGGGAGAAGGAGAGAAGTGAAGAACATGACGTCACAGCACGGAAGAAGAACTCATCACAGCACGGAAGGAGAAGACGTACAGCACGTAAGAAGACACCGGACAGCGAGACGAAGAACCGGGGTGCGCCGAGTCAACAACGGAGAGCGGCGAAGACAGAAGGAGAACCCCGGAGAGTTGAGAAGACCCGTCGGGATAGCGGAAGAAGAAGAGCCCCGCCGAAGACGCCGGAGGAAACCCGCCGGGGGGGTGGGGGCTTTTTTAAAAGCCACCCCCCCCCCGGCGGTGGAAGAGAACCAGACGGCGGCCCCCACCCACCCGAAGACGTCAAAGAAGAAGCCCCCCCTGGTAAAAGAGCTAATAAAGAAGACAGGGGGCGGCCTCCGGAGCAGAAAAATAAAATATTTTAATACACTGTGTGGTTTATTTGTGTTTTTACCACTTTTCTTGCAGGTGAATGGGTAGGGGTACGATGTACCCCATACTCATTCACTTAGGGTGGGGGGGCCGGTATCTGGGGGCCCCCTTATTAAAGGGGGCTCCCAGATTCCGATAAGCCTCCCGCCCGCATACCCCGACAACCAACGGCCAGGGTTGTCGGGAAGGGGCCCTGTCCTCATCAACATGGGGACAGGGTGCTCTGAGGTGGGGGGGCCGCAGTGCGCCCCCCTGCCCCAGAGCACCCAACCCCCCCATGTTGAGGGCATGCAGCCTGGTACGGCTCAGGAGGGGGGGGGGGCGCTCGCTCGTCCCCACTCCCTTCCTGGCTGGCCGGGTAGCGTGCTTTGGATACGGGTCTGGTATGGATTGTAGGGGGACCCCCTACGCCGTTTTTTCCGGCGTAGGGGGGCTCTCCTTACAACCCATAACAGACCTAAGGGCCCGGTATGCTCCTGAGGGGGGACCCATGCCGGATTTTTATTTAAAATCCGGCGGGGACTTCCCCTTCAGGATTCATAACAAACGCCGCACACGTGTAGAATTGGCGGGAATCCAAGTCGGATCTCCCGTCGCTTCTATGACGGCTCTGTCTCCATCGCGGCAAGCCAGCTCGGCGCTGGCTCCCGCGATGGGGCTCGTAGGTGCTCAATCTCGCTGAGAAAGAGAGCGAGATTGACACAAAATCGGGTTCACCTACTGTATATATATATATATATATATATATATATATATATACAGTACAGACCAAAAGTTTGGACACACCTTCTCATTCAAAGAGTTTTCTTTATTTTCATGACTATGAAAATTGTAGATTCACACTGAAGGCATCAAAACTATGAATTAACACATGTGGAATTATACATAACAAAAAAGTGTGAAACAACGGAAAATATATTTCATATTCTAGGTTCTTCAAAGTAGCCACCTTTTGCAGCAGACACATCTCTAGAACTGTTAAGAGGAGACTGTGTGAATCAGACCTTCATGGTAGAATATCTGCTAGGAAACCACTGCTAAAGAAAGGCAACAAGCAGAAGAGACTTGTTTGGGCTAAAGAACACAAGGAATGGACATTAGACCAGTGGAAATCTGTGCTTTGGTCTGATGAGTCCAAACTTGAGATCTTTGGTTCCAACCCCCGTGTCTTTGTGCGACGCAGAAAAGGTGAACGTATGGACTCTACATGCCTGGTTCCCACCGTGAAGCATGGAGGAGGAGGTGTGATGGTGTGGGGGTGCTTTGCTGGTGACACTGTTGGGGATTTATTCAAAATTGAAGGCATACTGAACCAGCATGGTTACCACAGCATCTTGCAGCGGCATGCTATTCCATCCGGTTTGCGTTTAGTTGGACCAGGCTGTGTAAGGGCTATTTGACCAAGAAGGAGAGTGATGGGGTGCTGCACCAGGTGACTACCTCTTGAAGCTCATCAAGAGAATGCCAAGAGTGTGCCAAGCAGTAATCAAAGCAAAAGATGGCTACTTTGAAGAACCTAGAATATGAAATATATTTTATTTATTTTTATATTTAGTTTTGATGCCTTCAGTGTGAATCTACAATTTTCATAGTCATGAAAATAAAGAAAACTCTTTGAATGAGAAGGTGTGTCCAAACTTTTGGTCTGTACTGTATATATACATATATGTATATGTAAAGTGTTAAGTTTGTGGATTCAAAAACATTCCCCTTAGGAACAATTCTGTATCACCTTGCTGCTTTAACTTAGGCACCGATTTTATCAACATACTGTATATTTAAGTTAAGATACTGAATGCCCCAATTTAAATAAAATGTCTTAGTAGGTCCTTCTAAATGAATAATTCTAATCATAGATTAGTGTCGGGCAATTGTTTCTTTGACATATTGGATGCTTTCTCCAATATAACATCATCTGTACAGATACTAAACCTTGTATATTACAAAAGAGTTAGGGACAGTATAAAAAATATGAATTTTCAGTGAATAACCCTGATGTGAATAAGAAAACATTCCATCTTTGTACATATTGGAACGATGAATGCATGAAAAAACACAGAAAACTGCCATTTCATTTAGTCTCAAAAATGTATCACCAGGTTGTGATATTGGCTTTAAGTATAAGTCCAGGCTAAACCTATCTAATCTTAAATCTTAATCTCTCACCCCCTTTGAAAGATGATTATACTTACCTATTCTCAGGGTACTTTGGTCCAGTCACATCCCCAGAGGAGAGGAGAGAGCAGGAACAATGCAATTCCTGGGCGGTGATGTCACTTATAGACTTAAAGGGGTTGTAAAGGAAATTTTGTTTTCCCTAAATAGCGATCAGGAGTGTCAGGACGCCCACTATCACACAGCTCCTTTCTCTATATGCAAAGTAGAGAGTGTCCTGACTTGCCTGCTCGCCCCCTCAAGAGGTTTTCTCCACACCAGGGAGAAAGCCTTGCATTACGGTGTGTAGTTACAGACAGAAGAACAGGAAGTGAGGATTTCTCAGAAGAAATAAGGACATTTGAAAGCAAAATTGAAGGATGAGGTAAGTGAAGGAGGACTGCACTAAGGTAAAGGAAGCTATTTAGGGGGGGAAAAACTTTAAGTTTGCCATACATTTTTTAATTTTCTTATTCAATTTCCTTTAGATTTAGCTTCAACTATGTAGCGCAAGGACCTACCTGATTGCATACAAATTGAAAGTGTTTAGGTTTTGCCCTTTATACTATGAGGTTTTGGTAAATCTAAAGAAAAATTGTACAAGAAAATTGTATAATGTATGCCCAACTTTACTATGGGGCATCCGTTGTCTGCTATACCTCACCCCCCCCCTTTCCCAAAGCCACTGCTGAGAGGTGATTATGAACTGGAGCACCCTCAGAATAGGTACGTTTATACATCTTTCCTCTACAGGGTAGTTAGAATAGGAGTTAGAATGAAGGTGAGAGCAAATTTAAGTTTAGACAGGCTTAGCTCGCATTTCCTTTACCCGCAATCTGTTAAACGACTCATATTGTTACCATTTCAGGGAATCCCTCCTCCTTAACTGACTCATCTCTAACAATACTTGACACCCTCTTAAATTGGCTTTTGGGAACAGACTTAAATATAGAGTAGATGCAGGATAAAAGACAAAAAGGGAGAAAGAAAGGCGCACCAGCCTCGTGTACTACCGTTTGGCAAATTTTAATGGAATAATAAAATAATGAAAACTACTCACAAACAAAGAATGATAAAAGGCTTGTCAAATGATAATTGAAATACCCCTCAAACCACACTCCAGACTGTAGGGGGGGGTGGCGAGGTGCGTTGCTGCTGGCTGACGCGTTTCGAGGTGACAGAGACCTCTTCCTCAGAGCCCAGCAGTCCAGCAGGATAAAAACTTGTGCATTTAGGTAATTGATTGCAATTAAAGGGCTTAAAATAAAGATCACTATAAAAAACTGAACAATAGAGCCTTGTATCGAAAAAAGGAATATAATTTTGATCATATGTTTTGTTAAACTGTACTGCATCATTCAAGCTAATATGAAATGACAACAAAGATCATCTTGCCATATGAAAAAACATCTTCTATGAATCTCATATTAAACAATATTTTTTAAACGAGGGATTATTATAAATGTGCTGTTCCCCAAATTAAGTAACAGATGCATTGGCATATGGGGGTGCAGCATGGGAGCCCATTGCTGCACCCTGCAATTGCCGGTAATAGTAATATGAAATATAAAATAATTCTTATGCAAGATTATTTAGAATATAGCAATTATAAATTGCTTCTGGTATTATATTAACCTGAATTCTCAAGAAGCCTACTGCTTGCAAAAACGTCTAAATCATGGTCAATCAATGTATACAAGGATGATGGCTCAGATCACCAACATTTTTTAAGAGAAACTTAATTTGTTATATAAATACTGTACAATGGGGTTTCTTGAACAAAAGTGAGTGAACAAAAGAAAATTCCAAATCAAGGCAGGGTCTTGGTAGGATTAGATTCAGGGCGGGCCTCTCGTTGATCCGCATGGACGTCATATGGCTTAGGGCTGTACGCTGGCACAATCTGTCACCAGCTGCGTCCACCAGCCAATGTCTGATCACTGTACCAGTACCATATAACTGCTGTAACCAATCACAACAGGTCACATGACAGTTGTAAACAATGGATGGCTTCCTTTCAAGCCATCCATTGTGTACAAGTGTGCTGCTAGCTGTGATTGGTCACAGTAATCACATAGCACAGAGTGGGCCAACCACAGCTAACCAGAACAAATCAAACTGAATGAACGCTTGCATGTATCAATGCAATTCATTGCTATATGCAAACATAATATGTAAAAAAAAATAATACTGATCACTTACCCAGAGTAGTACAAGGTTACTATGGTAACATTATATTGCTCTGGTCAAAGTGTGTACAAAATAAATCATTAAAAACAAAAAGATTTTTTTTCCAAACTGTCACCAGTCAGTGTCCCTGATCTCTGCCACATCAGTGATGATGCTGTACTGCAATAGTGACAATATGTAAAAAAAAAAAAAAAAGATTAGGACAAAAAATTACAACTTCAAAAACTCACCATGCCTCTAACTAAATACCTTGGACTGTCCAAATTCTAAAAAGGGGTAATTTGGGGATATCTGTACTGTCCTGACATTTTTGGGCCTCAAGAAATGAGATAGGCCGTCAGTACATCAGGATTGATACATTTTTTTTAAAGATTTTTTTATTAGGTTTAAGACAAACCAACAAACAGTAAAACATACAAAAAAAAACACCAGACAACCTGGTCATAAACGTTAGGCAATACACTCAAACATAGAAAAATAAACTGACATCAGTGCAAAATATAAAGTGGGCACAGTGGTAAAAGGTTCATGTATAATACCGGGATATAGCAAAAGCGGAGGTCCAGACATTAGAGATCCGTGAGGCACGGCCCATCAATGGTCAAGCAAGAGTAGTACCATCAGTGCTGGGAGAGGGTTAGCGGACTAGCTAACCATCTACCCCAAAATTTGTGGAAGGTTTTGCTCAGTTTTTGGAGTTCAAAAGTAAGTTTATACAGTGGGATAGCGTCATTAATACGTTTTAACCAGAGGGATTTCTGAGAGGTCTGTGTGCCCTTCCAAGACAGTAAAATTGCTTTTTTAACATAGAAGAAGAGTATACGGAGCAGTCTCTTGGCATGTGATGATAGGTGTAATTTGCCAAAAATGCCTAATAGGCAGTTCTTGGGGTGGATTATGTTTGGGAGGCCTAGCGCCGATGAGATGAAAGCACCCACTTCTTCCCAGAAGTCCTGGACTACCGGGCATGTCCAGAAGCAGTGTAAGAAATCGCCGCCCAGCCACAGCCTCGGAAACAGGCAGCCGAGGGCAGGAGACCCATCCTGTGTAACCTAGCCTGAGTGAGGTGGGTTTGATGGAAAATGTTCGGATATGTGGGGGAAAAATTGCGCTAACTAGAAAAATTTGTGATAAGAGGTATGACCCAAAAAGCAGCCAGCACACAAACAAACAAAGTCCAGGCAAATAAATACAAAAAAGTGCAGCGCTAAAAAACGTTAATGTGAAAAAAATGTTATATAAACATAAACAATTGAAGAAACACTTGTGTAGTGAATGGTAAATGGGAAGTTAGCTCATGAGAGCCAAAGTATATGTGTCTAGCGATCAAGCTAGTGAAAAACACAGGATAAATGCAAAAAAGCAATCAAAGTTCAATGATCTGTGGGGAGAGTTCATGAAACTGCTTCCAGCTGGAAAGGTGAATGCACTTCACAGATGATGTAAATTCAAACAAACAGTGGTAATGGCTTGTCTGTAGCAATCTCCACGTTGGTATAGGCAGTGGCGGCCCGTCCATAGGGGGCGCCCGGGCGCCGCCCCCCCTCCCCCCAAGTCAGTAAAAAAAAAAAATAAAAAAATAAAAAATTTTTTTATTTAAACATGTCCCTTTAAAAAAAAATAAAGCAAAAAAAGGTCCCTATGTGCACTGTTCCCGGGCGCTGGGCGCCGGTGCAGTGCGGTACGAGTAGCGCCACGTCTGTGCAATCACAAGATTGCAGACGAGGCGCTACATTGGCAGGCAAAATATGCCTTTGTGGCTATGCCCATCGCGCCACTTGCTTCCGGCGCGATGGACTTGTGACCGGGCGGGTGCACGGCACCCAGTGTATACTGTGCATAGTGCCGACAACAGGAAGTGACGTCAGCACTATGCATCTCAGAGGGACGCATCAGAGTGAGCCTGCAGCCAGGTGAAGATGCCTGCTCCCGATCCCCCTCTCCCTTAGTAAACTTATGGAGGCAGGAATCGGATCACTAATGGATGGGCACTGGAGCTGACAGTGCCGAGCCTGAAGCTGAAGGTGAGTGTGGGGATTGGAGGTTCTCTCTCTCTCTCCAGCTGAGAGTTAATTTCTCCTCTCATGTGTCACTCTCTTGCAGCCAGCATGGCTCCGTTTGTGTTCACCCCTCTCCCCCCCTCCCTCCAGAATGATCTCCACTGGCTCTCCCTGTCATATCTCCCCTCTGTCTCTGTGAAGCTGCACGATGTTTTTATCTTTACAGTCACACTGAGCTAGGATTGCAGCCTTTTTCTTTTGTACTTTGCCTCTTATCAGACCAGTTATCTCCCTGCAATCCCAGCATTCCAACTGCTTAGCCTAGTAATATATATATATATATATATAATTATCTGCTCTCCCCCCAACACAGGCACAGCTGATCAGTTTAATTCCAATGGGATGTACAATTAACTCTACACTGTCCAGCAGCTGCCTTTTTACCTTGTGCCCTATATAATGTGCCCTGCACCCCTCCCCATGTAATGTGCCCTGCACCCCTATCCATGTAATGTGCCCTGCACCCCTATCCATGTAATGTGCCCTGCACCCCTATCCATGTAATGTGCCCTGCACCCCTCTCCTACATGCACCGCCATACACTCCTCACACCTCTCCTACATGCACCGCCATACACTCCTCACGCCTCTCCTACATGCACCGCCATACACTCCGCACCCCTCTCCTACATGCACCGCCATACACTCCGCACCCCTCTCCTACATGCACCGCCATACACTCCGCACCCCTCTCCTACATGCACCGCCATACACTCCTCACCCCTCTCCTACATGCACCGCCATACACTCCGCACCCCTCTCCTACATGCACCTCCATACACTCCTCACCCCTCTCCTACATGTACCGCCATACACTCCTCACCCCTCTCCTACATGTACCGCCATACACTCCTCACCCCTCTCCTACATGTACCGCCATGCACCCCTCTCCTACATGTACCGCCATGCACCCCTCTCCTACATGTACCGCCATGCACCCCTCTCCTGCATGTACCGCCATACACTCCGCACCCCTCTCCTACATGTACCGCCATACACTCCGCACCCCTCTCCTACACATACCACCCACCACTATACACTCTGCAGTATTTGCAGTCTTTGATTCTGTCCCGTATGCTGTTAGATCATGGTATTGTAAAGCTGTAAAGCAATGTAGACATTTCTTAATTTTTCATTGCATTAATTTTTTTTCTTGCTAAATACTCCTGACACTAGTGGAATACAGGGGCGGAATGGGTGGATTATATAAGGGGTGTGGCTTATGAGAAGAGGGAGTGGTCAACCAGGAGGGGCGGAGTCTGGCGCCCCCCCATTCTAAAAATTCACCAGCCGCCACTGGGTATAGGAAATAAAAAGGGTACTCTTACCAGCTGTGGTGGACTTGCGTGCTAATACTAGCGCCAAGTCAGGTAAAGCGTGGTGGTCACAGCGGACCCTGGGTTTTGTGCAGATGGATGGCTCTGTTGGATGGTTCAGATGGTCGCTCCACTCAGGATATTGGAACCGATCTGGTCAGACGCTCTCTCCAAGGCAGAAACCCCAATGGGTGAGGCCAAATGATGGAAAAGGCCACACTCGTGGAACACAGCATATGTGAGGAATAAATGAAAAAATGCTCCAATGGTGCAGGTCAAACAAGTAAAAACCGTGAAGGCTTTATTTTGTTAAAAAATGTAGCAGTAAAATCACGTGAAATTGGGATCATAAAAAGCAGTATGGGGTACTCAGCATGTTACCCGACGCGTTTCGGCTCAAAGCCATCACCATACACTGATTTGGATTATTTCCACCAAAGAAATGTAGCAGAATACATTTTGGCCAAAATTTGCAATTAAAAATTGTTTATTTGCACAATTTTATAACAGAAACAAATAAAAACACCTTGTTTTTGTGTCTTTTTTTTGCTTATTTAGCAAAAAATAAAACCCAGTGGTAATAAATACCACCAAAAGAAAGCTCTAGCTGTGTAAACAAAATTATAAAAATTTGGTTTGGGTACAGTGTTGCATGAACGTGCAATTGTCTTTCAAAGTGTGACAGCTTTCAGCTTGAAAGCTGAAAATGTACCTAAGCAGGAAGGGAGTAAAAGTGCCCAGTATTGAAATGGTTAACTAAAACAGAAACAGCTATAGGAGGTTTAAAAATGGGTGAGGGACAGCCAAACTCTGCTGCTATGGTGAGATTGTGGAAGACAGTTTCATGTCACATGTCACCATGGCAAGACCGAGCACAGAATCAAAACAGAAGGTAGTTACACTGCATTAGCAAGGTTTCTCCCCGGCAAAAATTTCAAAGCAGACCGGGGTTTCAAGATGTGCTGTTTACACTTTTTTGAAGAAGCACAAAGAAGCAGGCAATATTGAGGACTGTAGATGCAGTGGTCGGCCAAGGAAACTTGCAGATGAAAGACAGCAGATGAAAGCAGATGAAACACACATCATGCTTATTTCCCTTTGATATAAGATGTGCAGCAGTTCCATTAGCACAGAACTTGCAGAAACCAGTAGGATCCAGGTACACCCATCTGCTGTCCAGAAAAGTCTGGCTAGAAGTGGTCTTCATGGAAAAATTGCGGCCAAAAATCCATATCTCCGAAATGGAAACAAGACTAAGCGAGTAAACTATGCACGGAAAAAATAGAAACTGGGGTGCAGAAAAATATTTGGCTGTAGTAGGAGGCAGTTTGTTTGTGAAGGGCTGGAGAGTAGTACAATAATAGTGTCATGCAGGCAACAGTGAAGCATGGTAGAGGTTCCTAGCAGGTTTACAGCTGCATTTCTGCAAATGGAGTTGGAGGTTTGGTCAGGCTTAATGATGTCCTCAATGCTGAGAAATACAGGCAGATACTTATCCATCATGCTATACCATCAGGGAGGCATGTGATTGGCCCCAAATCTGACCTTTGTCCGACCAAATTCACATCAAAATTCGGACGGAATTCCATCGGAGGAAAAGAGAACATGTTCTCTATGTAAACTCCAATGGAATTCATCGGAATTTCCAATGGAATTACTCCAATCGGGCATACACACGGTGGGAATTTCCATCTGACTTTTTCCAACGGAAATTCTGATCGTGTGTACGTGGCATAAGAACTATCTTCAGTGTACAGAAGAACAAGGAGTCCTGGAAGTGATAGTTTGACCCCTCCAGAGCCCTAATCTCAACATCATTGAGTCTTTCTGGAAGAGACAGAAGGATTTGAGGCAGCCTACATCCATAGAAGATCTGTGGTTAGTTCTCCAAGATGTTTGGAACAACCTTCCTGTCGAGATCCTTTAAAACAGGGCTCCAAAAAATCTGGGCGCCCGGTCGCAATTGCGACAAGAAATTGTGACCTGGTGCCCCGGGAAGCTTAGGCCTGCAGAAGGCTGCAAAGCCGCAGCCTCAATTACCGGCCGGCGCGGGCCCGCCGCGATCGCGCGGCGGGGGAGGTGGGGGTGCATGGAGACCCAGGATCCTGTGTCTCTGTGGGCCCCAACCTCCCCCGCCACGCCCGCTGGTAATTGAGGCCGTGGCTTTGTGGCCTTCTGCAGGCCTAAGCTTCCTTCTATGATCTGGCTCCATCTTGTGGTGGCCTTTGGCATTACAAGTAAAACAGCAGTTCTAATGTGTTTTTCACTGTTTTCACTGCCATCTCCTTCCCTCTAATTAGAACCCCAAAACATTAGATATATTTTTTATTCCAACACCCTAGAGAATAAAATGGCGGTCGTCGCAATACTTTCAGTCACATCGTATTTGCGCAGCGGTCTTACAAGCACACTTTTTTGGGGGGAAAATACACTTTTTTTAATAAAATAAATAAATAAGACAACAGTAAATTTAGCCCAATTTTTTTTATATTGTGAAAGATAATGTTACGCCGAGTAAATTGATACCCAATATGTCACGCTTCAAATTGTGTCCGCTTGTGGAATGGTGACAAACTTTTACCCTTTAAAATCTCTATAGGCGACATTTAAAAAATTCTACAGGTTGCATGTTTTGAGTTACAGAGGAGGTCTAAAATTATTGCTCTCGCTCTACCAATCGCGGCGATACCTCACATGTGTGGTTTGAATAACGTTTACATATGTGGGCGCTACTCACGTATGCGTTCGCTTCTGCGCGCGAGCTTGGTGGGCTCCTAGATTCCAAGCAAATTTGTCAAACCCTGCTTTAAAAATCGTGTGCAAGTGTACCTAGAAGAATCAATGCTTTGAAGGAAAGGGTGGTCACACCAAATATTGATTTGATTTGGATTGCTCTTCTGTTCATTTATTTTTCATTTTGATAATTGATAAAAATATAAACTATTAACACCTCTATTTCTGAAAGAACTCTTAATTTACAGCATTTTTTCTCATTTGCCTGAAACGTTTGCCCAGTAATATATATATATATATATATATATATATATATATATATATATATATATATATATATATATATATGTTCTGTAATATGTGTATGTACTATAGCTAAGTGCATGCTATATTGTAAAATAAACATGAGCATTTTCCTTGCAACTGCATTTTAGTTCAAAAGGTAAAACCAGGAACTATAAATAATGTTATAAATAATATGCTACAGAATAATACAAAGTTCTTTTGTATTTTAATGACCATTCTTATTTTCTTTATCACATTTGTTTGTTAAACCTTTAGAGACCTGCTCAGTGAATAATGGTGGTTGTGACAGCCGATGCCATGATGCAGTAACAGGAGTACACTGCAGCTGTCCTATGGGTTTCATGCTACAAGCAGATAGGAAGACTTGCAAAGGTTAGTAGTCCTGGAAGCTTTCTGTTAAATCAATAATTTATTAAAGAGTAACACCACTTTTGCAGGGGGAAAAAAGCAAATGAAAAAAGAGACAAAATAGTATTGCATATACAATTGCTCCCCAAGCCATATTATTATTGAATGCTATTAAAAATGTCCTTTTCTTTTCAATCTGCAACGCTGTCATTATATGTAAAATTCAGTGCAATATGGATACCTGTAGGCCTTCTGTACACAATTAGTGTACACAACTACCCAAGGAATGTCATTTCCTGCTTGTGTGATTGGTTCAATGATATTCCCAGAAGTCTGTGTGAAGATACAAGACAGATTTAATGCATCCTCTGCAACTCAAATGTCATTTTTGGTAAGATACTCACAAAGGGTTAATTACTTCGAAAGGGATACAGACACTTAGAACACTGCAAGTGCATCAGCTTCGCGCCTAAGGGTAGAACAAATCTTAATGCCTAAGCACAATTTTGCAACTTTGACATTTGTTAATAAAACCATACATATTATTATCACAACTACTTTGTGCATTCGGGTGAGTTTTTTCAGGACAAATTGGGCTTTCATTTGGTGGTAAATGGTAATTTGTATTATCAAAGGAAACCTGTCCTAAAATAGTAAAAAAATATATTTAACCCAAAATAAATTCTCCTGCTCCTGATGATCGCAGCGATGCCACATTAGTTGTTGATTGTAGCAGTAGTACAGCCCAAAAACATTAGTGCGCATTTTGCTTTCTTTTATCCCATCCAAAACACACTGAAACTAACTAACACTGATACTAATTCAACCGCTTCTGGACCTGAACCACATACTTTTACTGCAGCAGGGTGGCCTTTCTGTGTGGAATCACATAATTGTATGTGATTTTGCTCTCCCTGGTCTGGGGGCATAGCAGGAGCCAATCAGCGGGTCCGGCAGACCCAATGTCTGCTGGGACCCGCCGATCATTCCTGAGGCAGACAGAACGGCGGTCTGCCTATGTAAATCGCTGTTCTGTTACAGGAGAAGACAGAGATATTGTGTTTCTGCTAAGCAGCAACACAAATCTCTGTCTGTTTATAGTACCATCACACACACCCCCCACCCCCTCACCAGTTAGAAAGCACTCCTTAGGGGCATATTTATTTTTCTCTTCAAGGAGAGAGAGAGAGATACAATGTATCTCTCTCCTCCATTCACAGAGAGAGAAACCACAGCGTTGGGCTTCACAGTGGCTGATCACTAATTATAGCCAATCAGAGGCAAACGGGAATCGGAAATTCAGGGTCTCGTTTGTTAGTATGGAGCCCAGGGCTCACGGTGAGACATCGGTCTCTGTGCTGAGGAGTGCACAGTGCGGAGCACTCTCAGCACCAAGAGAGATGTGCAAATATGTGGCCCCATATTTGCGTACGCTTGGAGTGAAGAGGTTAATAATGAAAATGTCGCTCAGCACATTGACATAGTCAACTAAACAGATTTTTCTTCAGAGCAGAAACAGGTAGGAATCTAAAAAACAAATGTGTTAAAATCTATTAAATTTTCATTGGTCAGCCAGAGGGGAATGTTTTTTTTTTTGGAGTTACTCTTTCATTTAAAAATTAAAATATACCTGTGAACATCTACTGCTATACACCACACATGTTGGGAAATTCTACCCAATAGATGATAATCTGTGTCCTCGAAATCTCTCTGCAGTCACATTTAGGTGACTTGTCAAAGGATTGTGGCTGAACTTTTTTGCACAGCCCCAAACTTTTGCTCTTTTGGAACCATATATCTTTTTCCAACTCAGTTGTCCTCTTTTTTGGTCTAATGTTTATAACTCTATAAAGAATTGGAACATTAAAGGATAGGCAGTGTTGGAAAAAAATATTTGTGGGTCTGACCACACAGGTTCTAGAAGGTATCTCTTATCTTGGAAATTTTGGAGGTGTATTCTTGGCACATGATTCTGTACTGTGGGACCTCCTTCTCAAGCAGCACTGAATAAAGCCAGAGTTAAGCCCTGTACACACGCTCGGTTTTCCCGCCGGAAAAACCGAGGGGAAAGCCAAGAACCCGTCTGGAAAACTGCCATGAGAGCTTTGGCCGGGAATCCTGACCGTGTGTATGCTCCACCGGCACTTCCTCGCAGTGTTTACCATAGAAAAGTATTAGTAAATCTGGCGGAAAAAAAACGCTGGGAATCCCGAAGGGAAAATAGAGAGCAGGTTCTCTATTTTCCCGCCAGGATTCCCGTCTGTTTTCCTGTCTGGAAAACTGCGAGGAAGCATACACACGTGTGGTTTTCCTGGCCAAAAGCTCTCTTGGCAGTTTTCCTGGCAGGAAAATTGGTCGTGTGTAGGGGGCTTCAGCCTCCTGACCTGCATTTGGTCAGCCTAGGAGGACAGCCAGCGACACAATATAACTGGTAATATGAAAATATAAAAATTCTAATTCTTCACTTAATCATTTCATTGCAGAGTCTTTCATGTTTGAGGGTCCCTTTCACACCAGGCACACTAAATACATACATGTTAATGTGGTTTGCATTAAAATTGTTCTAAAGCCTAAAGCATTTTTTACCTTAATGCCATCCCTGTATTAAGGTAAAACATGTTTAGGTAGTGATAGTGTGTTGGGGTAACCTTCAGGATGAATATTTTAATATTTGTCAGGAACTCTAGTTGTGACGTCTCTCTGTCTGTGTCTCTGCAATGGCTAAAAGAAGGTGGTTCCTCTCTCTCCCAACTGGATTTTTTTTGTTCAATTCTTTATTTATGTAGTTTTTGATTAAACTGGGGTGAAGCTGTACAGGTACATCAAATATCATAAGCTAAGTGTCAGAAATTTTTTCCACATGGTACATATAGGTAAGGACTAGTAATCTACAAAATTTCACCAAAGATGGTCAGAGCATAGATGTCCAGTGTAAACAACCTCCGTGTCCGAACTTTTTCAACATAGACAATCATAAGTGGGTAGCTTTCCATAGCTGGGGCTACCAAAAGCCAAGAAGTGTGGAAGGTAAGTATTGAGGGCAAAAAAAAGGGATGGGAAGAGGAGGCATGAAGTCCCACCACAACTCAGTTTTTAATAGAATTTGAACTATTCAGAATATAAGAGGAGGAGTAATGCCCTATACACACGATCGGTTCATCCGATGAATACGGTCTGATGGATTTTTTCATCAGATATCCGATGAAGCTGACTTTAATCAGTCTTGCCTACACACCATCAGTTAAAAAACCAATCGTGTCAGAACGCGGTGACGTAAAACACAACAACAAGCTGAGAAAAATGAAGTTCAATGCTTCCGAGCATGCGTCGACTTGATTCTGAGCATGCGTTGATTTTTAACCGATGGATTTCCCCACAGACGATCATTTTTTTTCTATCGTTTTTTTAACCATCAGATAATTTTAAAATAGGTTCTAAGTTTTTTCACCGATGGGAAAAAAACTGATGGGGCCCACACACGATCTGTTCGTCTGATGAAAACGGTCCATCAGAGCGTTTTCATCCGACGAACCGTTCGTGTGTACGCAACATAAGAGTACTCACCCCAAGGCTGGTAACATGCAAAACTCCATGGTGGACAGTAACAAAGTCAGGAACATTAGCACTTTTTGCTTGTTCCTGCAGTCTACAACAGATAGATCATGGAGAATCAGCCCTACAGAATGCATCTATACAGTAACATTTCACATTTGGGTACACTGACAAAAAAATACTACCTTGACCAGCTCAGCACTCTATACTTGTTTCTGCAAAGATTCAGCTGCCAGATATACCAACATGGGACATTTTCAGAACATCTGGGATTTTTGGCAGGTATGCTTTTTGAAATCCTTTTCCCTGCAACATATTTGCAGTTCATGCTGAAATTCCCTTTTATGCCTCATTCACAAGAGCGTACCTAAATCGCATGTCGTGAAGGGGTTGAGTTTTCCTACATGGCAATGCGCAGGTGTTCCGTTAATCTGTGTGCAGGCAGGCAGACCCATTTATGTCAATTGTGACACAACAGCTACACAGCATATACCTGCGCCCTTTGCGGAAGTCAAATTGAGAGCAGTGGCTGGAACTTTGCAGCCAATGTGTCCTAATTGACATGAAAGGGACTGACTGCATGCAGATCCACAGAAAAACTGAAATATCATGCGGACAAAAATGGCGCTTCGCACGGGCGTAGACTTAAAGCAGTTGTAAACCCGCGATTAATTTTTTATTTATTTTTTTCACCTGAAAGGCAAAGGCCATAATGAGCTAGTATGCATCGCATATTAGCTCATTATGAAATACTTACCTCGGAACGAGGTGAGAGAAACTTACCTGGTCCACGCCGAGCGAGATGTCATCTTGACTCGGAGTGTCTTCCGGGGGTATCGCCACTCCAGCGCTGTGATTGGCTGGAGCGGCGATGACGTCACTCCGGCGCATGCGCGCAGGAGACTTCAATTCAGCAAGGTCCGGCGGCCGCCGGTCTTTTAGCCGAGGATCCCCGCTGCGCATGCGCCGCTGCAATTAGCGGCGCATTGCGGGGGGAATATCTCCTAAACAGTACAGGTTTAGGAGATATTCTTTGTACCTACAGGTAAAAGTAAAAAATGTGGGTTTACAACCACTTTAAGTATGCCCTTGTATTCAAGCCATTAAGAAAAATTTCTTGAGACAACTAAAGTACATATGTGAAGATAACATACAGTAAGTTTGCTTCCAGTTATATATTATTTTATTTCCTTTTGTAGATATTGATGAATGTCGTGTCAATAATGGCGGTTGTGATCATAACTGTCGCAATTCAGTCGGTAGCTTTGAGTGCGGCTGCAAAAAAGGTTACAAACTGCTAATTAATGAAAGAGGCTGCCAAGGTGAGTGTTTTATGTACAACAAAATAAGAGACCAGTCAGTGATTCTAAATCTGTATTTCTGACAGTCTTACACTTTCGATTCAAACTTATTAGTAGATCCATAAGAAGTTAAAATGTATTTGCAGATAATGACTCATTTCAAATGTATCTCTTTTTTTATACTATGTTAAAAAGCCAAGGCAATACAAATATACTGTGATAGGGACGTAAACAAAGTATACTAAAATGTTTTTTGTTGCCAGGCTAATTTCTCAACGAAGAGACATTTCGAAATAGGAAGTGTTTTCAGTAACAGCCCCTATTATCACTATCACCAAAAAAAAAAAAATTGACTATTCATGAAATTTAGGGATAGTTGGTGGCTAAACCACCTAACCACTCTAACCACCTCCCAGCTTTTAGTAAATGAAGGAATTCCCTCTGTGCCATGTAGTCTTTTAATATGCCTTTGTTTCAATTTTTTTTATTGATTTTACAAGGGAAAAAACATACATAACATACTCAAAAATAGGGATGAGCTTCGAGTTCGAGTTAAACTCATGTTCGACTCGAACATTGCCTGTTGGCCGAACAGCGAAAAATTTGGGGTGTTTGCGGCAAATTCGAAAAGCCACAGAACACCCTGGAAATGTCTATGGGAGAAATCTAAAGTGCCAATTTTAAAGGCTTATATGCAAGTTATTGTCATAAAAATTGTTTGGGAACCTGGGTCCTGCCAGGGCACATGTATCAATGCAAAAAAAGTTTTAAAAAAACTACTGTTTTTTCGGGAACAGTGATTTTAATAATGCTTAAAGTGAAACAATAAAAGTGAAATATTCCTTTAAATTTCATACATAGGGGGTGTGTAAAGTATGCCTATAAAGCAGCGCTTGTTTTCCGTGCTTAGAACTGTCCCTGCACAAAGTGTCATTTCTGAAGGATAAAAAGTCATTTGAAATCACTGCTCCCAAAAAAACTGCCATTTTTAAAACTTTTTTTTACATTGATACATGTCCCCAGGAGCAGGACCCAGTTCCCAAACACTTTTTAGGACAATAACTTGCATATTAGCCTTTAAAATTAGCACTTTAGATTTCAAACGTTCAAATACCATAGACTTTAATGGGGTTCTAAAGTTCACACAAACATTTGGTCTGTTCGCAGGTTCTGGTGCAAACCGAATGGGGGGGTGTTCGGCTCATCCCTACTCGAAAACAACACATCAGGGCATACCAACATCTTCATCATAAAAATATATGTTACTCCTAAGATTTATACCCCATATAACAATACAGACACCTCCCAAGAAAAATATGGTTCCAAGACTCTCCCCCTCCCTCACCCCAAAAAAAAAGGGGTGATAAAAACAACATTTATTGTGTAAGGGGGGGGCTAGAGGAGCCCTACCTAAGGGACGCTTCCCGATTACACCTATCAAAAGTACCTATCTCCCAATCACCAACTAACGAATCAACCCAAATACCACACACTCCTCTCTAAATCCATACATTTTATATCCATAAATCTATTGAAAAGTGTATATTAACCACTTAAGCCCCGGACCTTTAGGCAGCTAAATGCCCATGCCAGGTTTTGCGATTCGGCACTGCGTTGCTTTAACAGACAATTGCGCGGTCGTGCGACGTGGCTCCCAAACAAAATTGGCGTCCTTTTTTCCCCACAAATAGAGCTTTCTTTTGGTGGTATTTGATCACCTCTGCGGTTTTTACAATTTTGAAAAAAATGCAATATTTTTTACTTTTTGTTATAATAAATATCCCCCAAAAACATATATAAAAAAAAATTCCCTCAGTTTAGGCCGATACGTATTCTTCGACCTATGTTTAGTAAAAAAAAATCGCAATAAGCGTTTATCGATTGGTTTGCGCAAAATTTATAGCGTTTACAAAATAGGGGATAGTTTTATTGCATTTTTATTATTTTTTTTTTTTACTACTAATGGCGGCGATCAGCGATTTTTTTCGTGACTGCGACATTATGGCGGACACTTCGGACAATTTTGACACATTTTTGGGACCATTGTCATTTTCACAGCAAAAAATGCATTTAAATTGCATTGTTTATTGTGAAAATGACAGTTGCAGTTTGGGAGTTAACCACAGGGGGCGCTGTAGGAGTTAGGGTTCACCTAGTATGTGTTTAAAACTGTAGGGGGGTGTGGCTGTAGGACTGACGTCATTGATCGAGTCTCCCTTATATAAGGGATCACTCGATCGATACGCCGCCACAGTGAAGCACGGGGAAGCCGTGTTTACACACAGCTCTCCCCGTTCTTCAGCTCCGGGGAGCGATCGCGACGGAGCGGCTATAAACAAATAGCCGCGCCGTCGTCCCGGATCGCTCCACGAGGGAACCCGACTGCCGCATGTAGCGGGGGGGGGTCCCGATCGGACCCCCGACCCGCGGAAAGGCAAGGACGTACATGTACGCCCATTTGCCTGTACGTGCCATTCTGTGGACGTACATATACATGCGGCGGTCGGGAAGTGGTTAAAGAATGTGTCCCAAAACAACTACATACGGTGTCTTCTTTGTTCCAACCAATCATATGTTCCCTTACTCCATCTCTCCGGTCCCCCTCTTTGCTCCCCCTCCATTTCCTCCTTCAGTTCCCCTCTGTGCCCTCCTCTGGCCCCCCTCTGTGCCCTCCATCTGTGTCCTCCTCCTTGCTCCTACAGTCTCCCTCTGTGCTCCCCCTCTGTGTCCTCCTCTGTACTCCTCGGGTCCCCATCTGTTCTCCCCCTCTGTGTCCTCCTCCAGTCCCCCTATGTGCCCTCCTCTGTGCCCTCCCTCTGTGTCCTCCTCCGTGCTCCTCCAGTCCCCCTCTGTGCTCCCCCTCTGTGTCCTCCTCCATGCTCCTCCAGTCCCCCTCCGTGTCCTCCTCCATGTTCCTCCGGTCCCCCTCTGTGCTTTCCCTCTGTGTCCTCATCCGTGCTCCTCCGGTCCCCCTCTGTTCTCCCCCTTCATGTCCTCCTCTGTGCTCCTCCAGTTCCCCTCTGTACCCGATACCCATTCATATTAGAGGGGGCCGGAATTTGGGGTCCCCCTTGTTGATGGGGGCTTCCAGATTCTGATAAGCCCCTGGCCCACAGACCCCGACAACCAACGCCCAGGGTTGTCAGGAAGAGGCCCCTGTCCTCATCAACATGGGGCAAGGTGCTTTGGGGTGGGGGGGGGCGCAGAGCCCCCCCCATGTTGAGGGCATGCAGCCTGGTATAGTTCAGGAGGGGGGTGCTCACTCGCATTATCCGTTTCCTGACCTTCTGGGAGGCATGCTCGGATAAGGGACTCATACTAATTTTGGGGGGGGACCCGCGCCCTTTTTTTAAAAGAAATGGCCTGGGGCATCCCCTCTGAATCCATACTAGACACAAAGGGCCTGGTATGGACCTGAGGGGGGACCCCGCACCGATTTCTACGCAAATTTTTTTGCCAACAATTTATTTTTACATTCAGCTTTCAGAGGGGGAAACCTGCTGTCAGCTGATGATTCATTGGTTGTTAAGGATGCGGTGGCCAGCTACCTGGCCCCCTGCTAAGCAACCAGCTACAGTGCCTTGAAAAAGGTGCTTTGATCAGATAAAACCAAAATTTAACTTTTTGTTCTAAAAGCAATGTGTGGTGGAAAACTAACACTGCACATTACCCTAAACACATCTTCCCCACTGTGAAACATGGTGGTGGCATCATCATGTTGTGGGGATGCTTTTCTTCAGAGTTGTAAGGAAGATGTATGGAGTCAAAAACAGGGAAATCTTAGAACAAAACCTGTCTGCAAAAGACTTGAGACTGGGGCAAAGGTTCACCTCCCAGCAGGACAACGACCCTGAACATACAGCCAGAGCTAAAATGGAATGGTTTAGATCAAAGTATATTCATGTGTTAGAATGGCCCAGTCAAAGTGCAGACCGAAATCCAATTGAGAATCTGTGGCAAGACTTTAAAATTGCTGTTCACAGATGCTCTCCATCCACTCAGACAGCTTGAGCTATTTTGCAAAGAAGAATGGGCAAAGGTGTCATTCTCTAGATGTGCAAAGCTGGTAGAGACATCCCCAAAAAGACTTGCAGCTGTAATTGCAGCAAAAGGTGGTTCTACAAAGTATTGACTCAGGGGGGCTGAATACAAATGCAGGCCATACTTTTCAGATATTTATTTGTAAAAAAAAATGAAAACCATTTATCATTTCCCTTCCACTTCACAGTTATGTGCCACTTTGTTTTGGTCTATCACATAAAATCCCAATACAATACATTAACATTTTTGTTTGTAACATGACAAAATGTGGAAAATTTCAAAGGGCATGAATACTTTTTCAAGGCACTGTATATACAGTGCTAAAATAAAAACTTCAAAACGCAAAACACATCAAAAATCGCATCAAAAACACTGGTGCGGTTCCATTGAAGTCTATTACCCGTAAATAGCGGGAAAAAAGTCTCCGACCCTTTCCAAAAAGGCACCGGCCGCAAAATGCATAGATGTGAACTCATACCATAGGAAACCATGTTAAATGGACTGTAGAGCGTTTCTGCAAACTACAAAAAAATGCATAGTGGAACTGCAGTAACAATAAAAAATATCAATGTGTATGTGACAACCTCCTTCATGTGTGAATTTATTTATTATTGGAAGCGACAAACCTCTCATAGACATTTCCTCACCCCTAGATATTGACGAGTGCTCCTTTGACAGGACATGTGATCACATCTGTGTCAACACACCTGGGAGCTTCCAGTGTTTGTGTCAAAAGGGCTATGCATTATATGGAGTTACTCACTGTGGAGGTAATGTTTTAACTTTGCTTACTTTTGATATTGCCTTTAATTGTTAGCTCCAGGGATTTCTGGATATAGGAAATTATATGTTATTTAAACCAGGAGGGTAGGGCATGAGTGCATGGGAATAGATGTTCAGGGCCATGGTCATGTCCTGTTTTAAAGGCCTAGTTGAAAAGCTGTCCAACTAGGTAGACAATGCATAAACCAAAAGTACCAGGTAGTTGTGTACTTTTCCATTGTATGGGATTTACTTGCCTTTGAATCATTGTGTAGCATAGTCTTTGTAACTCTTGGCCTAACTTCAACCATGGAGAGGATAAGGGATTTCCAAGCTTTTGCAATTGTTGGTTTCACTGTGGTAAGGACATGTCTCAAAAATTTAAATGGATCTTTAAAGAAGTCTAGTAGTTTGACACAAATGAGGGCAATTTTGTTACCTACGGGATCGCTTGTCCCAAAAGGCTAGCAAAAAGTGAAAAAATATCAGTCCAGAATATCTGGACCACTGAGCAGGCCACCAGGTATAATAAAAGGTTCCCAATTGTCCACATATTCAAAAATTTAAAAGTGAAAAGCCAGGTATGTAACAGGCGATTCAAACTTGGACCATATACCATCTCATCACAACCTTGTAGTTGGTTTCAAAGGCTAGAACTGGACTTCACAGTTTCCTAAATTTGATACCATCACACTTCCTTGATAGCTGACCCTAGATCAGTATTCTATTGTCGGGTGTACGTCAGGAGTTGGGATGAAGAGGGAGACGTTAGCAGAGTATATATAAGTGATATAAGGACTGGAGAATGTGCAAAAGGGAACCTAACATTGTCTAAAAAGTGTTTAATCTGGAGATGCCAGAGAGTTCCACTTATGGTAACCGATAGGTTTGTTATAACACGGGGAACATCTTAACACCTTTTTCCATGATCAACTTGTAGGCGTAATGAGGAACCATTTTAAATGTATGCAAAACATGTAATTTACTTTTGTCAAATCCTAGATATAGATGAATGCAGCATTAACAAAGGAGGCTGCAAATATGGTTGCATCAATATACCAGGAGGCTTTGAGTGCACCTGTCCAGCTGGCTTTAAACTTCATTGGAATCAGAAAGACTGTGTAGGTAAGTGCTTTGAAATTTTCATGGGGTTTAGAGCACTGCAAAAACATGTTTTATCATATGAACATTAAGAGGTAATTTTTACAACCAAAACAAAAACATACAAAAAATAAATAAATAATAGTTCTCTCCTTTTTTGATGCCCATGAGTGTCTGTGTGTCTGTGAGATTTGCCATTAGGATAGGGTAAATTGTTAAAGGTATATTTTGGTCTGTATAGAGTCGAGATAGGCAGATATTTATGTCTATAGAGGGCCAAAGAAATTATGGAAATGACTACCAAATTGTTTAAAGAGAACATCAATTGTAGGTAATGTCTTAGGCCTCGTACACACGTACACAAACAAAATAAAAAACACAGTACAATCCCATACACCCAACTCCATACCCACAGTTGATCCAGAGGAAGGCAAAAAACCCCAGCAGAGCATGATCCAATTTGCTACAGCAGGGGAAAAAATTCCTTCCTGATCCCCCGAGAGGCAATCGGATTTACCCTGGATCAACTTTACCTACAAATCTTAGTACTCAGTTATTTTATGTACATTTAGGAAAGTATCCAGGCCTTTCTTAAAGCAATCTACTGAGCTGGCCAGAACCACGTCTGGAGGGAGTCTGTTCCACATTTTCACAGCTCTTATTGTGAAAAAACCTTTCCGTATTTGGAGGTGAAATCTCTTTTCCTCTAGACGTAAAGAGTGCCCCCTTGTCCTCAGTGTTGACCGTAAAGTGAATAACTCAACACCAAGTCCACTGTATGGACCTCTTATGAATGAATGAATGAAAAACTTATATAGCGCGGCACATGCGAACTGAATCGCCTCTGGGCGCTTGTTGTTCGTGTCTCATGACATCAAAAGAGCAGAGTTTTGATCTGTCTTCTGAAAGTCAGGTGGTTTTCCTCCAACCGAATGCTGGTTGGTAAAGCGTTCCATAGTCTAGGACCTTGAAAAGCAAACCTTCTTTCTCCTTTGGACTTGTATTTGGTTTTTGGAACCTTGACCAGATTTTGGTCGCTGGATCGCAGAACGCGATTAGAATTGTGAGGTTCTATCTTGTCGCAAAGATATTGCGGAGCCTTCCCATGGATGCACTTATGTGTCAGGCAGAGTGCTTTAAATGCAATTCTGTCTTTTACTGGCAACCAGTGAAGGGTTCTCAGCGAAGGCGAGATTGATTCCCATGTTTTTTTCCCAGTCACAAGTCTGGCGGCCGTATTCTGAACGACTTGCAGACGAGCGATTAGGTACTTTGGGAGCCCGAGGTAAAGGGCATTTGCATAGTCCAGTCTGGAATTCACGATTGTTCCCACCACGACTGCTACGTCTTCTTTGGGGATAAATGGAATAAGTCTGCGTAGTAGGCACAACAAATGGTGCGATCCGCTGACTACTGACCCTATTTGTGCGTCCATTGTCATGAAGGTGTCAAAAATTACTCCTAGACTTTTGACTTTGGAGCTAGGGGCGATGATTTGGCCCAGAGTGGGCGGCGGTGTCCAGGTAGTTGCCAGTTGACTCTTTCGGCTGGCGTGAAACATAAGAAGTTCTGTTTTGGAACTGTTGAGTTTAAGATAACTCGTAGTCATCCAGTTTTCTATCGAAGAGAGACATTTCTCTAAACTGAGATGATGATCCTTTTTGCTGCAGATGCGAAAATACAGTTGCGTATCGTCTGCATAAGAGTGATAAAGTAGTTCTTGGCTACTGATAATATCAAAGAGAGGGCGAAGATAGATGTTGAACAGCACCGGTGACAGGGGGGATCCTTGGGGGACTCCACATGGCACCGTGTGTTTTTCCGACGTGAAAGATCCCAGTTTCACTGTTTGTGATCGGTTTTCAAGAAAAGAGGAAAACCATGGTAAATCACCTTCTGTGACTCTGGCTACCTCGGCCAGTCGCATCAGTAACATTTTGTGGTCTACTGTGTCAAAGGCTGCGCTTAGGTCCAGCAGAACCAGGAGACAGGATTCTCCCTCGTCTGCGGCCTCGAGGGCATCGTCCCATATTTTGAGTAAGGCCGTTTCTGTCCCGTGTCTGGGACGGAAACCTGATTGAAATGGATCGAGTAGATTGTGGGTATCCAGATGCTGTTGCAGCTGTTGTACCACTATTTTCTCCATTATCTTGGAGAGCACATTTAGGCCTGTTATGGGGCGGCGGTGAGTTGGGTCCTTGGGATCCAAGTTAGGTTTTTTCAAGATGGGCTGGATTGTGCCCTCTTTCAGCAGGGATGGCACTATGCCTTCCTTAAATGATTGGTTTATAAGCTGTGTGATGGGAGGTGCCAGGATGTCGGCACATTCCTTCAGCAGTTTGGTGGGGATGATATCATTGGGTGCTGTGCTGTTTTGCAAGGCACCAATGATATTTTTTGTGGTATCGATGGAGATCGGTTCCAGAGAGAACTTTGTTGATTGTAGAAAGTTTCTGTTGGTCTTTTGCGGTTGATTGAAGGGGGGGTTGAGGGGGGTGTTGTTTTGCAGAATACTTTCCTGGATTCTTTCGATTTTGTTGATGAAGAAATCCGATAGTTCATTACAGAACTCTTGGGTGTCTGAATTGGGGACTTCAAGACATCCCTGATTCATGGTCTGGGTGACCATCTTGAGGAGTTCTCGGGGGCGGTTCATGGTGCTGTTAATCGCCATAGAAAAATTATGTTTCTTGGCTTTGAAGATTTCCTTATGATATCGTGTTGTTGTTGCCTTGTAGATGATGAGGTGATCTTCTGAAGGGCTTCTTTTCCAGGCGGCTTCCGCCCTTCTGCGCTCTTGCTTCAGTACGGACAGCTGGTTGTTGAACCAGCCGGACTTTTTTTTCCGGATGCGGACTTTGCGTTTCGGTGCTACTAAGTCGGCTGACTGTAGCAGAGCTGCATTTATGGCATCCAGTGTATCTGGGGCTGCGAACTGAGGATGAATAGTTTCGATTCGGTTTCCCAAGGTAGATTTGAAGAGTTCCGTGTATATTTGTACATGTTGATCATATCCCCCCTAATTCTCCTCTTCTCAAGAGTGAATAGATTTAGTTCTTCTAATCTTTTCTCATAGCTGAGCTCCTCCATGCCTCCTCCCGTCGAGGTAAAAGAGAACATGCTCTCCTTTTGGCTCGACGAGTTCCTCGACAGTTTCCTCGATGAAAAATGTACACACGACCAGTGTGGAAACTGGTCGTGTGTACGAGGCCTCAGCCTTTCCCGGGCTTGGTACTGTATAGGTAAAACCACTGAATGTAGACACAAATTAAAACAATATACAAATATCTACAGTGTAATAACCGACATATCAGTAGGTGAAGGTTGTACATTTTAAATTACATTACTGCACAATTTTATCCACACATCAATGAAGGTAAAATTATATGTGCATCAAACTTTTGATCATTGCAAATAACTCTTGTGAACTTGTAGCACATCTTAGAGGTATGTTCTAGGAAACACTTATTAAACATTTTCTTTGCCCCTTAGAGCTGGTAAAATGTATGACGACTGGCATGTCCTCCCGTGCGGCTATGGTATGTTCTCGAAGTGGAAAGAAAGACACCTGCTCTCTTACCTGTAGCTCCAAGACTTTGCTGCTGCCAGGTAATTTCCAAAGCTTCAAATGAGGGGGATTAGCTGTAGGGTATACAATATAATTTGTGGCATGGGGCTTGTCTTAAGAACTGTGTCTTTTAAAAAAGTAATTACAAAAATTAAAAAGTCTAAACCCAAGAACAAAAATTTAATATATTGTGGCTTAAAAGTCCTTAGATGGCTGTATTTTCTTTGAATGCTTTTTTATTTTATTTTATTTTAAACTGGTACTCCTGCCATTAACGTTCTTCCTGTCCAAGGGTACTGTATCCATGGAGAAGCAGTGTTGTCATCTTAGGGCAGGCAGTGTGTTAGAATCACAGAACACCACACCTTCTCATCATCTCCATAACATGGTTGGAAGTATTCAGTAGTTCACAGATGTAAACTGGGCAGAGCTGATAACGATGTTTGAGATTTCAGTTCAGCATTGATGGATCACTTCAGGGAAATAGGGGGTTACAAGATTTCTAGTCAGATTGACTGGTAGTTTTGCACTTGCAGAGCAAATATAACAAAAAACATTCAATGGTGTATATAACAGAGCAAAATAAAACAAATAAGAGAAGTTTAGATAAGATTTACATGCACATTAAATCAGAAACATTAATTTTTGTGTCAAAGATGTCGATTTTGTGTTTTTTTTTTAAATTACAATGACGGAAAATATCTGGTTCATTGGTTCTCTTGCACTGAAAGGGAAGTTTAAATGAATATAAACAGAATCAAAATATTTCCTGAAGGAACTAAAAGTAAATTAAAACGGAGTTCCACCCAAAAGTGGAACTTCCACTTTAAGCACTCCTCACCCCCTGACATGCCACATTTGTATTTTTTTTTGGGGGGGGGGGTGTCTCCTCTTTTTAGTGGGACTTCCTGTCCTACTTCCTCCTTCCGGGTCCTAGGCTGCCTAGGTGACTCCTCCTGTCGCCTTAGGTGGCCCCTCCCTGCCAGTGATCTTCTGGGACACAACACAGGTCCCAGAAGATTGCTGGCCTATAGCAGAGCACAGCGTGAGTGTCGCATTTGCAGTGCGCGCCCGGCTGTGAAGCCTTAAGCTGTCACAGCTGGGTGCCCACAGTAGAAATGAAGGAGAAAAGGGGGAGAGGAAGGAGCGGGGCTTTGTGCGCTCGCATCGCTGGACCGTGGGACAGGTGAGTGTCGGTTTATTAAAAGTCAGCAGCTATGCTGCTGACTTTTAATAAATAAAAAAACGGGTGAAACTCCGCTCATATGTTCAGATATTTTATATAAATATTGCTGTTTTTGTAAAATGATTCTAGTATGTAAATCTTGTATAATATTACTAGTACTAATAACAACAATAATAAATTGTTTTCTGTTTCTCTGTGCAGAGTCAGACAGTACTTACATCTTCAGCTGTGGATCTCCAGCACATAAACCTGGACTCAACTCTAAACAGAATACTAGCCATCATTGCACTGGTAACTTAATGCCTATCACAATGGGGGAAACTATAAATGTATGGACCCTAACAAAAAACAATTTCTGGTCCCTTAGCTCTCCATGATCATTCGCAAAACCAATAAAACTACTAAGCTATAGCTAATTTCAGTCCTACAGCCACTTCTTCTGTACTGGCTCAGTTTTCTACATCTCCTAATTTTTGGGGATGTAAACTCAATTCATAAAATTTGACCTTGGCACATATATCTGTAGTGTTTGCTTATCTCTCTCCAAAGCCCTGCGTCCTGTGTCTTTCTGCTGCTTCGTTCCTCTGTTATCAGCATGATAACTTCTGCCAAGTTCTCTGACAATTTTTTTTCGGGTAGGTCGCAATAGATAGATTACAGAAAGCTGATCTATACACAGAACAGCTCTGCTTATGTAGGAGGATTTGTTTCATCTCTGTGTATCATCTGAGGCTGCTCTCTTCACTGGGTGTATATGAGGGTTTACATACACTTTAAGTGTAATCTCTTTGGGATAAAATCATTGGCCTTACTATATCCCCAGGCTCATACCATGTAATGCTGGTGTTACAAAACTGTTTTATCTAGCCAATATAAGACAAACTCAGAGTCACACATGCAATAATCAAATTCCAACAGCTTGATATTATCTTAATTGCAAGTGTCAAAGGTCTTATAACACACCAGCTCTAGTGATAGTTAAACCTATAGGCGTTCTAATCTAAATATTTTTTTAATCCTTAAAGTGGCTGTAAACCTCAAACATGAAATATGAACAAAGCACATATTTCTATAGTGTTTATTTGCCTCTCTCCAAAGCACTATGGGGTTGATTTACTAATATACATATAAGTGCACTTCCTCCAGAGCTTAGTAAATGAAGTAAAATTTCACTTTGCAAAGAATACTTAGTCACATGCAAGGAATATAAAAAAGCTGAATTTTTGTTGGTACATGATTGGATGATAGAAACCAGCAGAGCTTCCCCTTATTTCAGATCTAGAGCAAATGTAAAGTGCACATGCAGTGCACAGTATATTTGCCTTTAGTAAATCATCCTCCTGTCATTTCTCCCTGATGTCTAGTTATCAGCATGAATCCCTTCGGATAAGTTTTCCTAACACTAAGTGAAAATAAGTGACAGAGTTGGGATCAATCTGTGATTGACAGCCTCAGCTATGTTCCTGTATGCTTTAAATGACGTCATTGCGGCTCCGGCCAATCACAGAGCGAAAGACCGCCTACCCAGAAGTAACTGCTGTGAAAGCTGTAAGTATGCAATGCATACTAGTTCATTATGTCTTGAAGGTTTTTTTTATGGAGGTTTACAACCTCTTTAAAAAAACACACACATATGAGGTAAATCTCCTCAATAAGTACTCATGTGCCTGTTTTAGCACTTTCAAACCCTGTTAGCATAGACAAATTCCTATTGATATTCAGCCAGCTTCTAAGTTCATATTGCGCGTTGACAACACACAGTAATTTTACAGAGTTTTGTTGGCCTTACCCATTGTGTTCTTATCCACAGCATAGAGACTAAATGACTTGTAGTCCAAGGTAAAAAATGGGAGGGCTAAATGTTCTCTCAGGCCTCGTACACACGACAAAATCCATCAAGAAACTTGGTGGCAGAGCTTTTTTGCCGAGGAAAATGGTCGTGTGTATGTTTTTCGTCGAGAAAACTGAACAAGTTCTCTTTTTTCTCGTCGGGAGTCTCAATTTCCTTGTCGTGTTTCTCGTCGGGCTGGTTTATGACGAGAAACACGTTTGTGTGTATGCTTAGAAACCCGCGCATGCTCAGAATAAAGTATGAGATGGGAGCGCGCCTTCTGTAAAAGTAGCGTTTGTAATGGAGCTACAGTAGCACATATGTCACGCTGTAACAGACTGAAAAGCGCAAATCGTCTCTCACCAAACTTTTACTTAACACGCAGTAACATGAGAGTAGCAAAAGCAGCCCCAAGGGTGGCGCCAGTGGAATCATACTTCCCCTTTATAGTGCCGTCGTACGTGTTGTACGTCACCGTGTTTGAGAACGACGAGATTGACAGTGTGTACGCAAAGAAAGCTTGACAAGATTCTCGACAAGCCTGACAAGAAACTCATCGAGGAAAACGATGTTTCTTTTATGACAAGATTCTCGGTCGTGTGTACGAGGCCTCGGAGATAACACGGGCGGAGAGCACAGGACACATGTAACTAATAAAACAAATGTAACAAAATGCTTTCAAGGCTATATTTAAAGCAGAACTCCATGAAAAAAAAATATTTTCCAAAATGCTTTCAAGGGTATATTTAAAGCAGAACTCCCAGTGGGGTTAATTATTTTGTCTAGGGGTGTCCCGAAAGGCTATACCTACCTGATCCTTCGATCTTCCAGAAAACTGCGCTCCCTCTGATCAAGCGGTGGACTGTTCTTTCCGTCCTCACATCCAGAACAGGTCTATGGGCATGATGAATTGATGATGCCAGCCAGGAAAAGTCCATTCACAAAACCACTAGCATGCAGGGAGGCAGGAGTGGCAGGGATTAGTCTCCACTAAATTACCTAGACAAAAACAAAGCAGTTAACCCATTCAGTGGGGCACAGCCTTTTTTGTGCCCAGAGTTGTCCTTTAACAGATGAAAGGAGACCAAATAAGATAAAACAATCATTGTTAGGGTTTATATACTTTTTAATCATTTTTAATTTCTCATTTCAGAAACTCTGGTGCCACCAATAAAGCAGAGAGCATCCTTCAAACTTAAAGATTCCAGATGTGGTCTGAGAGTGCGTGGCAGATCATCAAGAGGGGAGGAAAGCGCAAGACATGGAAGTATGAGAAATGGAGAAGGCGAAAAGTGGTAGGAAGAGAGGATGAAAAGGAATTGTGGGAAAGGCATTAAAAAGTGGAGATTCAGGAGAAAAAATAGGAAAGAACAGAGATATACCAGGGAGGGGTAGAAATGCAGATAAGAAAATTCAGTTACTGCTAAGTAGTTCTTTTCTCTTCTTGCTATTTCTCACGATCAGTTTACTTATCTTGTCCTAATCAGGTTCTCATGCACCATGCTCAGACTGTCAACTAACATATATTCAGTTGAAATGTCACTCTCTGTGGAGGAATAAAGGCCGTAGCACTCGCTCTTCTCCCAATAAAGAAGTTACCAGGATCTCGTTGGAATTGGAAGCTGAAGTCAAAGTGGAGGAGGCCACAAGTAAGAGTTTTCATAACCTGACATAAGTCTTAGTATTGTAAAGAAATTAAAAGATCAGAATAATAAAAAATTTGCCACATAAAATGTGATGGCATGAAAAATTGAAGCGTGATGAAATGCAGGTGAAATAAAACTAGAAGTTTGGAATTGTTTAGAAGTTCTGTGTTAAGCTTTATACCAATGTAAAGAAGTTTAGATAGAGATAGATTATTACTAAGGTTTATTTGGAGTTCAGCCGTGGTTCATTTGTTGGGTTACATATAGGGGTTTTAGTTTAAAAAAAGCTGTACCTTGTCAAATATTTTTAATTTTTATTTTCCCAGCAAGTTGTTCACTGACATGCCTCCGCCAACGACTGGAACGCAAGATTAAATCCATACTGAAATCTTTGAGGAAATCTATTAATCAAGAAAGATTTGTGATACGTTTAGCATCTGTAGAATATGAGGTAGCACAGAAGGGTGGCACAGCAACTGAAAGGGGAGAAAACTGCACTCCAGGACATCACAAAATGTGGGGAAAATGTGGTAAGGAGGAAGGATATTTGCTTTCAATCACTAAAGGAGAATGAGAAAATAGAATGAAAACTTTGTTTCTTAAGGAATACCCAGAGTAAATCCAAGCAGGATGAATGGAAAAAACACAAATGGATTCCTCCACCCACACAAGCGAAATGGAGGGAGGAATCCACCCAGCTGAGACATTGTATTCTGACAGTAGGACTGTTTGGTTACTATGCACAACTGCATTAGATTCTGTATGCACTAGTTTTAGCAACCCCCCCCCCCCCTAAATACAAGTTCTTGAATGTGGAATACTGTACATGCAAACTTCTTAATACAACATTGAAATACATAAAAGTTAATTATTTTACCCACCAAAGGATTTGTGATTCTCATCAGAAGGCCTTGTAATCTAGCCCCACCTGCAAGACAAATGGGTTGAGTAGGGGACCAACTGTATGTGCAGATTATATGGTAAATTAACAGTATAGTTTGGTCCAAATAACATCCCAGCCAGTGACTGCCCTCACCTCATAAAATAATGCTCAGAGATAGCACTGTGCAAAGAAATAGATTCATATTGGCTAAAAGTGTTTGAGGAAGAAGGGATTAGTAGGTGTTGGCGCCTACTTGTGTAACCCAATATGAATTAAATGCAATATTGCATCATAAATAATTAACTGACCCTCAATATGTGGTTATAAGTGCACATGCAGTGCTAGCTGAATCTGTGTTCACAGGTGTTGGTCCAATTGTGAAAATGTAACATCAATGAATGTGAATATAAGTATAAATGAACCAATCCTAATATTAAATGCCTAGTGCTATGTACCAATAATAAAATTAAATATAATAATGATAATAATTAATATCAATAATATAAAAATTAAAAATTATATGTAATATATAGTCCATATATCTTTAAAGTGCTCGGTGATAGTTATATAAATTCTTTGTGCCGGTATATGGAAGTGCTGTATACTTCATGCAAAGTGCTGCGTGCAACACTTAACCTGCCTGGCGGTCTTCCCGAGTCTGACTCGGGGTTAGATTTTCCTGCTGCGAGCGGAAACCCAGAGTCAGACTCGGGCTTGCCTCGCTAGATCCACAGGCACAAGTTACTTACCTTGTCCCTGGATCCAGCGATGCCACCGCGCTGTGTGAGCGAGCGGGACCTCGCTCGATTCACACAGTGCCTCCGTGTGACGCCGATCTCCGTTCCCTGCGACGTTACGACGCACGGGGACGGAGAACGGCGCCAAATTCAAAAAAGTAAACAAACACCTTACATACAGTATACTGTAATCTTATAGATTACAGTACTGTATGTAAAAAAAACACACCCCCCTTGTCCCTAGTGGTCTGTCCTGTGTCATGCATGTCATTTTATATAATAAAAACGTTTCTTTCTCCCTGCAAACTGTAGATTGTCCATAGCAACCAAAAGTGTCCCTTTATGTCAAAAATAGTTTTAGATCAGCTAAAAAACAGCGATAATAAATTATAATCACTTGCAGAATTGTGCGATAGCGATTTGTGGGGAAATTCGTCATAAAAAAAAAAAAAATAATGACAGCAACAATTCTGCAACTGAGCAAATTTCAGTGATTTTGATTTGATTACATTATTGAATAATTTTTATTATAATTATATTATTATTTGTTATAATTATTTATAATTATTTATTATATTATAATTTATAATTTTGTTTTTAAAAAAATGTCATACCTGGGATGCCTATTAGAATCTTGTTTGGTCAGATTTAAGTGAGTTATTTCTAAAAATTACAGACCTACAATATAAAACGCCAAATTTCCTTGCAAATAATGGTACCGCTTTTAGCATGTTTTTTCTGACAGAATCATACCGCCAGGGAGGTTAATGTATTAATCTTGTGTCCACTCTGTGCTCCCTTCCTTCATGCTCTGATGTGTCCCGCACTCACCAGATTAAAATCCCCTCCTGGGGTAGCAAGCCTCCACAGTGTATGCCCTGTGTTGCACTCTGGCAAATCTCTGTCTCCCTGTATGGCTCTCTCCAGTATTCGGCTCAAAGAAAAAAAATGCCCAAATAGTGTGATATCGTATAAAATCGTGCATTTATTAATAAAAAATCGCTAGGTACTCACATTTAGAATGTTCAAAACAAGCGTTGTATGTAAAGCCTCGGAAGTGTTTGTGACCAGCATGAGGTCCGCTCGACCGGTTTCGTCGTGATGACGTCGAGCGGTTACAAACACTTCCAAGGTTTTAATCTGGTGAGTGCGGGACACATCAGAGCATAAAGGAAGGAAGCACAGAGTGGACACAAGATTAATACATTAAGTGTGGCACACAGCACTTTGCATGAAGTATACAGCACTTCCATATAACGGCATGAAGAATTTATATAACTATCACCCAGCACTTTAAAGATATATGGACTATATATTACATATCATTTTTAATTTTTATATTATTGATATTATTATCATTATTATATTTAATTTTATTATTGGTACATAGCACTAGGCATTTAATATTAGGATTGGTTCATTTATACATATATTCACATTAATTGATGTTAAATTTGCACAATTGGACCAACACCTGTGAACACAGATTCAGCTAGCACTGCATGTGCACTTATAACCACATATTGAGGGTCAGTTAATTATTTATGATGCAACATTGCATTTAATTCATATTGGGTTACACAAGTAGGCGCCTTCACCTACTAATCCCTTCTTCCATACTGTATTCCACTTCGGTGGGATACATATGTAGGGGCAGCCACTTTTCATAATTGTACACATCTGTACCTCTTGCAGCTATTTATACATCATCCCTCTTGCAGCATATATTTTTAAAAACTAACCTCCGTGGCGCGGATTCATTTCACTTTTCTAAAAGTGTTTGAGAGTTACTGTGCAAGAGTATTATAAGGCTGATATCAAGACAGATTTACTAACTTTATGCTAATTATAAGTATGAATAAAAATAATTTGCCAATGAATTCCTCAATAGTAAATGGTGTTATACAGTTGTGCTCATAAGTTGGCAGAATTTATGATTTATTGGCCATTTTTCAGGGTAATATGAATAATAACACAAAAACTTATCTTTCACTCATGGTTAGTGTTTGGCTGAAGCCATTTATTATCAATCAAATGTGTTTACTCTTTTTAAATCATGCAAAAATACAAAGGAAACTTGGACAGCCGCACTCCAAAAATGTTCTTTTTATTAAAATCGATCACAAAATAAACATGCCACAGCAAAAAAATTGGAACAAAAGCTAACGTTTCGCACTGTAGCTTCAGTGCTTAGTCATAGCTAGTACTAGCGAAACGTTAGCTTTTCTTCCAATTTTTTTGCTGTGGCATGTTTATTTTGTGATCGATTTTAATTAAAAGAACATTTTTGGAGTGCGGCTGTCCAAGTTTCCTTCGTATTTTTGCATCACTATTGCATTGCCGGCACCCATGGTTTGGTTCCAGTGAGGAGGTTTTTTGAAGACTACTGAGCGGTTATTTTCTCTCTCTTTTTAAAACATAATGACAACAGAAACGACCCAAATGACCCCGATCAAAAGTTTACATACCCCAGCTCTTAATACCGTGTATTGCCCCCTTTAACATCAATGACAGCTTGAAGTCTTTTGTGGTATTTGTGGATGAGGCTCTTTATCTTCTCAGATGGTAAAGCTGCCCATTCCTCTTGGCAAAAAGTCTCCAGTTCCTGTAAATTCTTGAGCTGTCTTGCATGAACTGCATGTTTGAGATCTGCCCAGTGGCTCAATGATATTGAAGTCAGGAGACTGAGATGGCCACTCCAGAACCTTCACTTTATTCTGCTGTAGCTAATGACAGGTCAACTTGGCCCTGTGTTTTGGATCATTGTCATGTTGCAATGTCAACGCACGTCCCATGCACAGCTTCCTGGCTGATGGATGCAAATTTTCTCCAGTATTTTTTGATAACATACTGCATTCGTCTTGTCAACAATTTTTACCAAATTTCCTGTGCTTTGTAGCTCACACATCCCCAAAACATCAGTGATCCACCTCCGTGTTTCACAGTAGGAATGATGTACCTTTCATCATAGGCCTTGTTGACTCCTCTCCAAATGTAGTGTTTATGGTTGTGGCCAAAAAGCTCAATTTTGTTCTCATCACTCCAAATGACTTTATGCCAGAAGATTTCAGGCTTGTCTCTGTGCTGTTTGGTGTATTGTAAGTGGGATACTTTGTGGCATTTGCATAGAAATGGCTTTCTTTTGGAGACTCGACCATGCAGGCCATCTTTCTTCTAATGTCTCCTTATTGTGCATCTTGAAACAGCCACACCACATGTTTTCAGAGAGTCCTGTATTTCACCTGAAGTTATTTGTGGGTTTTTCTTTGCATCACAAACAACATTCTCAATTCCTTGGATATCTTTTTATATCCCTTTACTGTTTTATACAGTTCAACTACCTTTTCCCGCAGATCCTTTGACAATTCTTTTACTTTCCCATGACTCCAGAAACGTCAGTGCCGCACTGGTTGAAAGATGCAAGGGTCTGTCAGGTGTCCAGAAACTCATTGACCTTTTATTCACACACACTAATTACAAGCAAACAGATCACGGGTGAGGATGGTTACCTCTAATAGCCATTCAAACCCCTTTGTGTCAACTTGTGTGCATGTTATCGGGCCAAAATAACCAGGGTATGTAAACTTTTGATCAGGGTAATTTGGGTAGCTTCTGTTGTCATAATGATTTAAAAAAAAGTAAACACAGTTGATTGATAATAAATGGCTTCAGCCAAACACTAATCATGAGTGAAAGAAATGTTTTTGTGTTATCATTCATATTCTCTGAAAAATGGCCAAGAAATCATAAATTCTGCCAGGGTAAACGTATGAGTACAACTGTATATGCCTGCAGTACAGCTTTAATTTGTTTTCTGTATTACATTTCAGAAAACATGTAGCTTGCCACTAAGGTATTTCAGCATTTCAATTGTTATGCTTATTTAAAAAAATAAGTGACACTTCCTTCGTTTTTTTTCTTACACTTTTCCCTGTCTCTCAGCTAGCTGCCCTCCTGGCACATATTACAATGGTCAACTGGATCAGTGTCAAACATGTCCACATGGGACTTTCCAGGAAAAAGAAGGGCAACTGTTATGTGACCTGTGCCCAGGGCCAGAAGCCAGTGGACCACCAGGAGCCATTAATATTACAGCTTGTACTGGTATGATCATACAGTGAGCACTTTAAACTGCTAGACTAGTAAATTATCTGACATAGGTTTTTTTTATTCTGATATAATAAAAATTGTTTTTATAATCTTTTCAGGTCAGTGCCTTTCAGGCCAATTCTCTACAGATGGCTATCGACCTTGTCAATTGTGTCCACGTGGTATGTACCAACCAGAAGCTGGGCGCATGCAATGCATATCTTGTGGAGGAGGACTGAGCACTAGACATGAAGGAGCTGTATCTTTCCAAGACTGTGAAGCTAAGGGTAAGGTACCTTACACAATACATACATATGCAATCTATTTTCATATTTTTTTCAACTCTAATTTGAATAAAACCTTGGTCCAGTGCAGCAGGACAGCTAAAGGCAATACCAATTAGCCTGCATCCAAATACACCATTGTTATGTCCTTAGTAATGCCTCCTCCTCTTGCAGTGCTGGCTGCTAGTATGTGCTTCTTATATTTCAGTTGCTTCCAGCATCAAAGTGAGACACAGGCTGCTTGTGTCAGGAAGTACTTTCGACGACAAATCCTACTAATGTAGCCCAAGTAGGGCATGACATAGCCTAGCACTAATATTTTTAAAACTTTCTGGACCTCTGCTGTACATCCCAGCAACTCTTCTGCCACATACTGGGTGACACAATGTTTTTTTTTTTACTAAAGACAAATCCACTTTGCACTTTACAAGTGAAAACTATAACTGCAAAGTGCACTTGAAATTGCACTTGGAAGTGCAGTCGCTGTAGATCCGAGTGGGACATGCAAGGAGAATAAAACGCATTTTAGCTTGCACGTGATTGGATAATAAAATCAGCAGAGCTTCCCTTCATTTCAGATCTACCCCTCAGATTTACAGTGACTGCACTCTCAGTGCAATTTCAAGTGCACTTTGCACTTGTAGTTTGTAGTTGTATTGCAAAGTGGATTTGCCTTTCGTAAATAACCCCCAAGGTGATGCTTATTTCTCCTAAAGTAATCCCCAAGATTTTGTTACCCTTTTACAACACATATTCTGTACTATATTTATTCCAAGATATGTATTGTTCTAATCCCCCACTTTTTAGACTTACTGAAGTAATGATTAACTGTTTTTAATTTTTACTTTACCCCTCTTTTCTCTCCCACAGTCCAGTGCTCACCAGGCCATTACTATAACACAACTCTACATCGCTGCATTCGCTGTACGATTGGCTTTTATCAGCCTGAATTCCGGCAGAACTTCTGTATTGCATGTCCTGGAAACTCCAGCACGGACTTCGATGGCTCCACCAGTGCCGCCCAGTGCAAGAGTGAGGGGACATAGCGGGACAGCAAGAAGGTCATGGGGGTGGAATAAAAGGAAATGTTACTCAGCTAGGAAGATGGTAGGGGAGGGAATGGAAACGCAAGTAACAGTATATGACTATCTGACAAGATCACAGAAAGTCAAATATACTGTATATATTATGTGCAACACAGGTTTTCTAAGTCAAAATATGCTGGCCAAAAATTACGGCAGCTCAAAATTTTTACATCACTGCCAGCAATTGATATCCCTAATAATAATATTGCCTTTCATTGGAAAAAGTGGTTTATTCCCAACATTTTAGTAATGATAGTATATATTGACGTCACTGTAATTTGTGTGATTGGGCACTGCAGCTTAAACACTGGTGCTGGTCAGACTCTTGCAAGACACCAAACAATCTGCAGCTATTTACTATTTTTGAGCACCGAAATTATCAAACAAATGTTCCTCCAATCTCTGTTATCAAATCATTCAAAAAAATTATTGCAGATTGCAGTCAATCTTTATTAAAAGGTGGTGGAAAGCTTCCAACTTTGCTATTGTAAAATGTATGGTCAGCATGACACTCTAAGGCACACGAGATCCTCGTCGGCTTCCTCGGCCAAAAGTGTACACACGACCGAGTTTCTCGGCAGAATTCAGCCAGAAACTCGATCGGAGCCGTATTCTGCCGAGAAACCCGGTCGTGTGTACACTTTTGGCCGAGGAAGCCGACGAGGATCTCGTCGGGCCAAATAGAGAGCATGTTCTCTATTTCCTCGTTGTTCAATGGGAAATTTCGGCTCGCCGAGATCCTCGGCGGCTTCACAAGGAACTCGACGAGCAAAACGATGTGTTTTTCCCGTCGAGTTTCTCGGACGTGTGTACGGGGCCTGAGGCCTCGTACACACAACCGTTTTCCTCAACAGAATCCATCAAGAAACTTGGTGGCAGAGCTTTTTTGCCGAGGAAAACGGCCGTGTGTATGTTTTTCGTCGAGAAAACTGTTGTGGAACTCGATGAGAAAAAAAGAGAACAAGTTCTCTTTTTCCTCGTCGGGAATCTCAATTTCCTCATTGTGTTTCTTGTCGGGCTGGTTTACGACGAGAAACACGTTCGTGTGTATGCTTAGAAACCCGCGCATGCTCAGAATAAAGTATGAGATGGGAGCGTGCCTTCGGTAAAAGTAGCGTTTGTAATGGAGATAACACATTCGTCACGCTGTAGCAGACTAAAAAGCGCGAATCGTCTCTCACCAAACATTTACTTAACACGCAGTAACATGAGATTAGCAAAAGCAGTCAGTGGAATCAAACTTCCCCTTTATAGTGCCTTTATAGTGTCGTCTTACGTGTTGTACGTCACCGCGTTTGAGAACGACGAGATTTTGTCTTGACAGTGTGTACGCAAAGAAAGCTTGTCAAGATTCTCGACAAGCCTAACAAGGAACCCGTCGAGGAAAACGATGTTTCATTTACGACGAGTTCCTCGGTCGTGTGTACGAGGCCTCACGATCAACACCCAAGCTGTAGTCATAAGCTGTACAAATAAATATCAATCCCACTGTCTTCTCTGACCTTCTGGTCAAATAGGGTGATTGACTTGAAATTTAGCTTAAATAAAATATCTAGAAGATTAAAAAATTATAATTAGAAATTTGTGAGTAATAAAGGTTACCTGTGCTGTACAACCACAAGGCGGTACAGTGACCATCTAACAATTAGGACTGTGATGGTAGACCAAACAGTCCCACTAGCCAAAGAAAAGTCAACTTAAAGGAGAACTTCCTTTTCCTCTGAGATATCTACTGTTACCTTAAAGCCACCATTTAATTACTAAGGGACAGACGGTGTCTTTCTGAGGATGAAGACCACTAAACTATTCAGAAAATATTAATGTACTGTGAGGTTTTAAGGCACTAGAATTCCATGATGAATAAATTAAGTAACTTTTGCTTAAAGAACATAGCATTTACAGTAGCATTATGTATGCATAAATATGACACATTACCCTGATGTAATTGAAAAAAATAAAAACAAATTCTGCTTTTTCTGTTAGCACAGAAACTTAATTTGTTTTCATGTCTCCAACAGTCTGGCAGATGTTAAAAATGTTAACAAATTATCTCACAATGGTCTTAAAAGAAGAGAGGCACAGACACATATAGTCCCGTGGAGCGTGTACTTTGCAAACTAGCACCTAGGATTGGAAACAAAATCATTAATTAGTTATGCTGCCACCAGAAATTATTTACTTTTCAAACTATTTTTATTGCTCAGTAAGTTTTCTTAAAGCCAGACTCTGGGATGATGTTGATAGGAAGAGAAAGCAGAGTGAGGCCCTGTACACACGACCGAGTTTCTCGGCAGAATTCAGCCAGAAACTCGGTTCAGAGCTGAATTCTGCCGAGAAACCCGGCCGTGTGTACACTTTCGGCCGAGGAAGCCGACGAGGACCTCGGCGAGGAAATAGAGAACATGTTCTCTATTTCCTCATTGTTCAATGGCAAAAGTCGGCCCGCCGAGTTCCTCGGCGGCTTCCACACTGAACTCGACGAGGAACTCGATGTGTTTGGCACGTCGAGTTCCTCGGTCGTGTGTATGGGGCCTGACAGAGAGATACGCTCATCACTGTGCTGATTCTCCTTTCACTGTTCAGTCACAAGCTGATGGCGGGTTCAGGATCGCCAGAGGAAGTGAGTTGAGAGATGTTGGCTTGGTTGTTTTATCTTGTATCTTGTTATTTTTGGCTGGAGCTTTGATTCAAGGGTCTGCTGTAGAAAACAAAGCATAAATAAAGGCATTTTTTTTTAATTTCAAACAAAGTGGCGATAGATTAGAACGCCTGTCAGGTTTTTGTTGTTTGTCATTATTGCTGTCTGTGCCCCACCCAGAAGATTTACCCTCTCTATTATCAATCGTGAAAGTAAAACAAGATCACAAATTTTGGGTTGAATAGTAATATAGGGCATATCTTCCAATGGGGACTCTAGTTCTGGTGGCCCTTGTGACAACCAGGGATCCTCTCACTTTGGAGGCATTTTCTCTCACTTCCTGGTTTGGCTATGGGAGAGGAAGTGAATGTAAACCTCCCCAATGGGTGGCAAAAAAAAACATCTGGGTTTTAACCCTACCTTACTCTATCCTCCCCCCAAAACAAAAATTGCACAAGTATCAAAATCATTTTAAAAACACATTAACTACTTGCCGACCTGCCGCCGTCATTTTACGGCGGCAGATTGGCTCCCCTGCGCGAAAGCCCATAGCTATACGTCGGCTCTCGCGCAGGCCACTAGACTCCTGACTCCCGTGCTTGTGCCCAGCGCACACGCGATCGCTGGTTACAGAGCGGGGAACAGGAGCTGTGTGTGTAAACACACAGCTCCCAGTCCTGTCAGGGAGGGAAATGCTGATCTTTTGTTCATACAATGTATGAACAGAAGATCGGTCATTTCCCCTAGTGAGGCCACCCCCCCTACAGTTAGAACACACCCAGGGAACATACTTAACCCCTTCCCCTAGTGTTAACCCCTTCACTGCCAGTGGCATTTATATAGTAATCCAATGCATTTTTATAGCACTGATCACTATAAAAATGCCAATGGTCCCAAAAATGTGTCAAAAGTGTCCGAGGTGTCCGTCATAATGTCGCAGTACCGAAAAAAATCGCTGATCGCCGCCATTACTTGTAAAAAAAAAATATTAATAAAAATGCCATAAAAATACCCCCTATTTTGTAAACGCTATAACTTTTGCGCAAACCAATCAATAAACGTTTATTGCGATTTTTTTTTACGAAAAATATGTAGAAGAATACGTATCGGCCTAAACTGAGGAAAAAAAACGTTTTTTTTATATATTTTTGGGGGATATTTATTATAGCAAAAAGTAAAAAATATTCATTTTTTTCAAAATTGTCGCTCTATTTTTGTTTATAGCGCAAAAACTAAAAACCGCAGAGGTGATCAAATACCACCAAAAGAAAGCTCCATTTGTGGGGAAAAAAGGACGGCAATTTTGTTTGGGAGCCATGTCGCACGACCGCGCAATTGTCAGTTAAACCGATGCAGTGCCGAATCGCAAAAAGTGCTCTGGTCTTTGACCACCAATATGGTCCGGGGGTTAAGTGGTTAAAAAATCAGCAAATATGCACTGCAGTTGCATTCCATAGTTGCATTGGAAATCAGATGAAACTGTAGTTGCATCAGTTTGAGACAGGCCTTTAACAACTACAGTTAAATGATGCTTAACCTACATTGCATGTGACAAGTGTAGGGAAAGGAAAATCATTGTTTATCTCTGTTTCCTAAAGAGGAGTTTGTATTATAAAACTGATCCAACCTTACCTTTTTTTTGCAGACCGGCATTGTGGAGGGGAACTGGGGGATTACACTGGTTTTCTAGAGTCACCAAATTATCCAGGAAACTACCCTTCTAGTGTTGAATGTACATGGAACATCAATCCGCCCCCCAAACGTAAAATTCTGCTGGTGGTACCTGAGATTTTTCTGCCCTCTGAAGATGAGTGTGGAGATGTACTGGTCATGCGCAAAAATGGTAAATGCATTGAGCCTGCATGCTATAATAAAACTGGAAATAATTTCTTGTGCGGAAAAAAAAATAGAGATATTAGAGTAGTAGTTATAATTATGGAGTAATAGTGGTAATCTTTCTGGTGAATTATAATACCAATTAAAGATTTGCTGTTTCTCTTCAAGATTTTGTATGTTATTTGTATCAGCCCTTTTAGCTATTAGACTGTAAGCTAGTGGTGGTCAACTTGGTTCTGACTCCCAATGATAGCTTTGTTTTTGTAAATTTACTATAATTAGTACTATATATTGCATCACACCCAGGAGAAAATAATCTGTGTAAAACCTTCATGAGGTTAATTTAAGATCAACATAATCAGGTTTGCACGGGTACAACAATGGCATGCCAGCAACATTTTCACAGGTTTGCAATGGTAAAAATTCCAAATAACATTGTGCTCATTTACCCAATAGTTAGTCAGGTTAAACAAAGACACCTTTCCATCTAGGTTAATCAATAATTTAAAAAAAAAACACACACACACAAATATAAAATCTCCATACACTATCCTATACCCACAGATGATCCAAAGGAAAGCAAAAAAAACAATAAAGCATGATTTAATTTGCTCCAGTGGGGGGAAACAATTAATTTCTGATCCATTATTACCTTTAATTAGTATCCATTTACATTTTGTGCATTTAGAAATGCATCAAGCTTTTTTTTTATCTACTGAGCTAGGCAGAACCAGTCCCTGAGAGTCTATTGTACATTTTCACAGATTTTACTTAAATCTATTTTCCTCCAGACATAAAGAGTACTTCCTTTTCCTCTGTAATGGCCTGAAAGTGAATAACTCTACACCAACTTTACTGCATAGACCACTTATGTATTTATAAATGTTGATCATTCCCCCACTAAATTGCCTCCTTACAAGAGAGAATAAATTCAGTTCCTCTAAAGGACATAGCTGAGCTTCTCCATGCCTCTTTCCCAGTTTGGTTGCTCCTCCCTGCACTTTCTCCAGTTCCCCAATACAGCAGTCTATACATTTTCTAATACAAGAAAGAAATTTGCTTGCTTTAGAAACTGCAGCTTAGCATTGCATGCCATTATTAAGTCTGTGATCTCCCAGAAAACCCAGATCCATGTTTTATGGTTCAATACGTTTTTATTCGTTTCATAAAACACTGTTTTCAAACAGAAAGCAAAAGAAACAAGAAACCGGACTAGGTGCCCGACAAAGGGCTACCCAATCCACAAAACATGAAACATACACATTCAGTAACACGTAAGTGGGTGCGTACAAATGATTACCACATAATTACATTGGCAAAGCCAATGATGACTTCCCCCAGCCCGGGTGCCCATATGGGAACCTGCTGCGACCTGGACCCAGGGAAGAAAAAGGGAGGCAGCTGAGGCAGTAGTGCCGGTAGTGTCAAATTTCAGTGAATTTGCACAGCACGCCAGAACCAAAACTAACACATAGGGCTTACGGGGTGTATGTGCATATATATTGCGGCCAATCAGAAGTGGCCCAAAGAAGAAGAGTAAAAGACAAAGAAGAAGGAGAGGAGGGAGAGTCCAAGAGAGAGGGTGGAGGGGGAGGGGAGTAGTAGAAACGGCGTAACTCAGGTCCAGCGCAGAATGCCCTGCCTTTCTTTTTTTTTTTTTTCTTCCTTCCCTCTTTTCCTTTATCCCAGCCACTATGCAGAGATCCAGGCTAGGGCTCAGCAAGGGATCAGAGGGCCTTTTTGGGTGGGAGTCTGCTCTTGAGTTTATCTGAAGCGGAGTAGTGCCTCCAGACGCTCCAGGTGAAGGAGAAGTTTGCATACCTATCTAGGGACTTGGCATGCAACTCCTCCATAAGCATAATGCCATTCATCTTACTTACCCACTCAACGAGGGTCGGAGGGGAGGAGGTTTTCCAATGTCTAGAAATCAACTGTCGACCTGCGCTAAGAAAGAATTTAAGAAGAGTATGTTTTTGGAATTTGACAGTACCCGGGAGAATGGAGAGGAGAGCAATAGTAGGGGAGGGGGCGAGAGGTTTATCATACAGTTCAGAAAATATTTGGAAGATTTGGTTCCAAAATGGGCGTATCACTTCACAATCCCACCAGATGTGACAATATGTGCCTGTTGCTAAGGAACATCTCCAGCAAGTATCAGAAGCCGATGGAAACATGATCCTGAGGGTGGTCGGTACCCGATACCATCGTGACATCACTTTATAATTTTTTTCCTGAGCATAACTTGAAATAGAGGATTTGTGGGTATAGAGAAAAGCTTTGTGCCAATCAGCCTCAATAATATCCCTCCCTAGTTCCTCCGACCAAGCTGCAGCGTATTTAGGTAAGGAGCTATGGGTGTGGCTTAAGATAATTTTATAGGTCATAGATAGAGTATGGCAGGGGGATTCCGGAAACGAACAGAGTTGTTCGAAACTGGTCAGGGCTCTATGAATCTGTCCTGAGTCATGAAGCTTTTTGCAGTAAGTTGTCAAGTGTAAGCGAGTGAGCCAGGTCACCTTAGAGGGCGCAGGAGTCTCGTTTGTTACAAAGGAGCCAGAAGAGGTATCAACAAAGTGTTGTGCAGTTGGCCAGGAAGCTCTATTGTAGTCATCAAAGAAGTGGGTAGACCTACTCTCAGGGAGAGCTGGGTTGTCAAATAGGGGAGTGACAGATCCATGTTTTAAACCTGATTTTCCACATAGTTGCCCAATTAAAGAGTACAGACTCTTCTATAGCAGTGGCCAAGTGGTTAGCACTTCCACCTAGCAGCACTAGAGTTGTCGGTTTGAATCCCAACCACAGCACAATCTGCCTGGAGTTTGCATGTCTTCCCTGTGCCTGCATGGGTTTCCTCCCAGACTCAAAAGACATTCTGGTAGGTAAATTGGCTCCTGGTTAAAAATAGGCCCTAGTATGTATATGTATGCATGTGAGTTAGGAACCTTAGATTATATGGTTTTTATATAACTCCCTCGTATCTTACCAACTATAGAAGTTAAACTAATCGGTCTGTAGTTACTTGGTAAAGATTTTGATTCCTTTTTTTAAATATAGGCACCACATTGACCTATACGTCAATCCAGTGGTACAATGCCAGTCATTAAAGGGGTGGTTCCCCTAAAAATAAAGTTTTGACATTGCATTTGCTATAATAATTACAGTTAGAATCGGCTGGTTTTATGTAAAAAATACCTCCGTACGTAGCGTTTGTATTATTCGTTCCCACCACCACTTCCGGGTACGATGCTGGCGGTGGGCGTTCCTTATTGATGGACAGGCATCCGACCGACGCATCCATCGCGTCACGAGATGCCGAAAGAAGCCGAACGTCGTTGTGCATGCGCCGTATAGAGCCGCACCGACGTTCGGCTTCTTTCGGCATCTCGTGACGCGATGGATGCGTCGGTTGGATGCCTGTCCATCAATAAGGAACGCCCACCGCCAGCATCGTACCCGGAAGTGGCGGTGGGAACGAATAATACAAACGCTACGTACGGAGGTATTTTTTACATAAAACCAGCCGATTCTAACTGTAATTATTATAGCAAATGCAATGTCAAAACTTTATTTTTAGGGGAACCGCCGCTTTAAAGAGTCTCTAAAATACCTAGTGCTTAGATATAACAGAGCTCACCCCTTTGAGGACCCTTGGGTGTAAGCCATTTGGTCCAGGTGCTTTATTCACTTTTTTTTGTTTAAATGTTTCTGGACCAGTGGCGGCTGGTTCAGGAGGACTTTTGGGGGGCCCTCCAGGTGATATACATGGGACAGAGGCTGTAATTACACAGATAAAGGGGTACAGGGGTGTGATCACATAGGACAGGGGGGTACAGGGCTGTGATCACACAGATAAAGGGGTACAAGGCTACTCTACTACAAGTTCTACTCTACTACAGCTCTACTTTATCTTAGTATATATGTTGATAACCAAATTAAGTATACCAAGATATGACATGGATTGCACAGCAGGCACATATTTGTATTGTTATCTATATTCTTCAATCTGTTCCTGATGGCACCATACAGATCTATCCCATGTCATCCCCACTGTCTGGTGTGTCTTATCTGTCACGGTCACTGATAATTTACTTGTCTGTGGGATTTCAGCAGCTTTATATTCTTTTTGATAGTTAGTTTCTGCAAAACGGCTTGAAGGATGAAGATCTCTGAATCCATGATGTGCCAGAATCAAGCTGTCACCCACCACTGGCAGGAGAAATACAAACAAAAGGAAGGGGCTTCAATTAGTTTAAGTTTGATACGATCACGTACCTGTGAGGGGGTGCCAGACCTTGTAGAGACCTGTTGGTCCTGCACAGTGGACGGCTACACAGATGATACGGGCTGGGGGGCAGGGCCATGGGCTGGGGGGTAGCGGCCCCTTGTGGATCGGCCGCCATTGTTCTGGACCATGTCAATTTTGAGCCTTTGTGGATCATTTGGAGGTAAGTCAATACTATCTTCATTAAGGACTTGAGCTTCCACATTTTCCTTTGTATATACTGGGCTGAAGAAGGTGTTTAAAACATTTGCCTTTTGCAAACTGTCATTTTTTTTAAATTTTTGCAACCTTGAATACCTTTTTCCATATTCTGTTATTTTCTTTGCAACTTTTAAATTATGATAGTATTCCTTCATTTTTTTTTTTTCAAATGCTTTGGATGTGAGCCACATAGGTTTTATTCTTAGCCATTTCTTGTAGGAGTCTCTATGAACAATACTGTAAATTTGGCATGTAATAGATTTCAGAAAATTCCTAACTTTTACTGTTCCAGCAGTGCCATTACTCCAGTCAATTTCAGGGTAGTTAAAATTCACCATTATTACCACTGTCCCAGCCAATATGGATTTGTTGCTTTAATAGTGATTATGCCTATTACCTGTGCAATAAAAAATATTTGGAAACAGACTTATACCCGGTACAAAAGTGGAAAGCAAGGGTATTCAGCTTCCACAGATGCAGCTAAGAATTTTAAAATGTTGTATTTTAACGTGATGGTTTAATTTGTTGCCTTACAGCTTCACCTTCTTCTATCACCACCTATGAAACTTGTCAGACATATGAGCGGCCTATTGCCTTCACAGCACGATCACGCAAGCTTTGGGTACACTTTAAAAGTAATGAGGTCAATGGTGCCCGTGGTTTCCAAGTGCCTTATGTCACATATGATGGTAAGAGCAGACATTGTCTTAAATTTATATTTACAGTTATTTGCTGAACAGAGGTTACTACTAATGGGTTAGATTCTGACATAAGAAGTTGCTTAGCGTAATAGAGCCTTCACAAGTAACATCTTGCTATATTTACAGTTATTTGCTGAACAGAGTTTACTACTAATGGGTTACGATCGTTTTTCGCGATGTGAAAAATTACTTTTTTTTTTAATGTCATTAAAATCGATTGTGTGTGGGCTCCAGAGCATTTTTCGCAACGTTAAAAATGGCCATTAAAAATTTAGAACATCGTCGTAAAAAATGGTCGTGTGTGGGCTTTAACGATGTGAAAATAACGCGCATGCTCAGAAGCAAGTTATGAGACGGGAGCGCTCGTTTTGGTAAAACTAGCGTTCGTAATGGAGATAGCACATTCATCATGCTGTAACAGACTGAAAAGCGCGAATCGTCTCTCACCAAACTTTTACTAACACGAAATCAGCAAAAGCAGCCCCAAGGGTGGCGCCATCCGAATGGTACTTCCCCTTTATAGTGCCGTTGTACGTGTTGTACGCCACCGCGCTTTGCTAGAGCATTTTTTTTTTCACGATCGTGTGTAGGCAAGGCCAGGTTAACAATAATCGGGTTGAAAAATACGTTGTTTTTTCTAGACCATTAAAAAGGGTCGTGTGTACGCGGCATTAGATTCTGACATAAGAAGTTGCTTAGCGTAATAGAGACTTCACAAGTAACACCTTGCTCTGATTGCCATGCTAATAAAATATATCTATTAAAATGACTTCGGTCTGCTTACCAAACGGAATATGATTGTTGCCACTGAGTCCACTGGTTTCATTGGCACCATACAGTGGATAAAGAAAAGATTCACTCCCCTTTAAAGAATTCACATTTTGTTGCTTTGCATCCTGAAATTAAGACACACAAAACTTCAATAGACGCCGAAAAAGCGTTTGACAGAGTAGACTGGGTATTTCTTCAGAACACACTAGAGTATTATGGGGTGGGCCCTAAGATGCTGGGGTGGATAAACGCTCTTTACAATCAACCAACCGCTAGATTTAAGGCAAACGGGACGTATCAGGGCCATTTGAGATGTTGAACGGGACCCAATAGGGGTGTCCCCTGTCCCCCTTATTGTTTATCCTATCTCTAGAACCATTGCTGGCCGGGATTAGAAATAATCCTGACATTATGGGAATTCAGACAGACGACGGGGAACACAAACTTGCGGCGTATGCCAACGATATTTTGCTATACATAATGAACCCAACTATAACTCTCCCTAACTTACTAAAAACTTTTAAATCTTATGGGGAGGTATCAAATTTCAAAATGAATCCCTTAAAATCAGAAATACTTAATATTAGTGTAAATGTACAGGATGAATGTAGATACAAACAAGACTTCCCATTTATTTGGAGAGACACAGAGTTAAAATATTTAAGAGTCAATATAACATCATCACCTGAGTTAATTTACCTACATAATTTTATTCCATTACTGAATGATATTAAAACGGATTTAAATAAAATCGCATCCAGACGAAGATCTATGTTAGGGAGAATAAACAGTTTCAAAATGCTAACCCTCCCCAAAATACTTTATAAAATACAAATGTCATCGATTTCACTTCCGGTAGCTTACTTCAAAACATTAAAAAAGTTATTAAGTGGGTTTATATGGCGGAATAAGAAACCGCATATAAGCAAGGCAATTTTAACAAGAGACAAGGCACGCGGTAGTCTGGGGGTACCGGACATTAACACATATTATATGGCTATTCACATGGCACAGGTGGTTGATTGGGTTAAAGAAAATAAAGAGAAAAGGTGGGTTAAATTAGAAAGTAGCCTAAATAAGTCAATGTTAGGGAAAGAGATTTGGATTCCGGCACAATTTAGACAGCAAAAAGAGCACATGCACATGATTACACTGACATCAATGTCAACATGGGATAGGGTACACAAAAAGGAAAAATGGGGATATAATCCCACTAATTGATACAAATTATTTTGCACCGGGGAAAGTAAGTTTTTTCGGTACTTGGATAAAAAAAACAGATGCACAACTAAGGGACATACTAAAAGACGGAAACATTTGTACTTTTCAGGAACTAAGCAAAAAAAAAGAAATGTTTGAGCTGAATAGGTGGCGATATTTTTAGCTGAAACATTTCGTGGAATCCCTCCCCTATCCGATTAGGTCAAAGGGAAACTTGCTTCCATTAGAGCGTTTGTGTTTAGCGTCGAACGGAAGAGGCGGAATTTCTCTGATTTATAAAATATTGACGGGATTAAAAAATCTGGGGCCACCTCCGTATATAAAAACATGGGAAGAGGAGCTGGAAACAGGTGAAACTGAGATAGACATTGGGAAAATTTTAAAGATGACGCATATTACATCAACTAATTGCGGGCTGACAGAAATGAATTTCAAATGCCTAGCACGTTGGTATATAACCCCGGACATAGCACACCATTATCAAAGGGAAACCGCCAAATTTTGTTGGAGGGGCTGTGTGGAACCGGGAACTCTGTCACACCTATGGTGGACCTGTCCAAAAATGTTAATATACTGGAACAAAGTTATATTAGTAATCGAGGAAATCACAGGAATTAAAATACCTGCTGACCCGTGGGTTTGCTTGTTAAATGGGACAAAAATGGCTATTAAGCAGTATATGAGAACCTTGCTTCCCCATATACTAAATGCAGTGAAAAGTCTGATTCCCAGACAGTGGAAGGACTCTAAGGCCCCGTACACACGATAGAATCCATCCGCTGAAAAATCCCAGCAAATGGGTTTCAGCGGATAGATCCTATGGTGTGTACACTCCAGCGGATCTGTTTCCGCGGATATTTCTCCCCTGGGATGGATTCCAGCAGATCGAATATTTGCTGACATGCCAAACAAATCCATCTGCTGGAATCCATCCCAACGGATGGATCCGCTGCTCTGTATAGACTCACCGGATCCATCCGTCCGAAGGGATCCCCCGCATGCGTCGTAATGATTCGACGCATGCGTGGAATTCCTTATATGACAGCGTCGCGCACGTTGCCGCGTCATAATCGCGGCGACGGCGCGACACGTCATCGCCAGAGGATTTCGGCGCGGATTTCAATGCGATGGTGAGTACACTCCATCGCATTAAAATCTGGTGAAATCCTTGAGAGGATTTATCCGCGGAAACGGTCCGCTGGACCGTATCCGCGGATAAATCCTCCCGTGTGTATGGGGCCTAAGAGCCCAACGGTGAGGAACTGGCTCTGTAAAATAAACTATATTTATTATACTGAACAGCTTTGGTTTATGGGGGAGGAAGGAGAAGGGGGATTAAAACGGATATGGCAGGATTGGGTTAAATATAAGCTATCACCGAGATATGTAGACAGGATGGTATAGAGCAGGAAGGATAATAGGTAAAGGGAGACACAACATGAGATTGAGGGTCGGAGAGAGGAGGGTGGGGAGGAAGTGAGGTTTGGGGGTGGGTTAGGGCGGGGGGGTTTTCTTAATTACTGGAGATTTAAATATTTTTGGAATTTTTGTATTTTTATGTGGGGGCCGGAATAGGCTCTCTATATTTAAATATTTACATGTAATAATAAAGTTTAGAAGCGATTCCGACTATGATGTGAACTAGGATGGAGACAGTGAATGAACGCAAAATTGATTAAGTCTTCTGACAGAGTTCTCTGAGGCAAATAAAAAAAACACACAAAACTATATATAAGGCTATAACTATATTAAAGTGGATGTAAACCCCAAAAAATGTATTTATTTTTTTGATGTCACAATGTAGAGAATACGATTTCCTATCATCTGTGCCCAGTCTTGCCACACAGTTAATCCAGCGCTGAGCAATCCTCTTTTTATTGTACAGTGAAATAAAACAGACTTCCAGATAAAGACCAAAGTCCTTGCTTGAGTGACAGGTTATTTACATATCTTGTTCACTAGCTGGATTCCCTTCATTAAGGTAAAAAAATGACCCAGCATTTGTATGCCCCCCCCACACACACACACACACGTACCTGAGTCCTTTTTCAAGCCACCGCTGTGCCCGCCTGCAGCAACACAGTTTTCTCTCTTTTCCCTCACAGGGGGATAGAGGAAGCCATTGGCTCCTGCTGCTGTCAATCAATTCCTGTGAGGAGGGAACAGGGGGCAGGGCCTAGCCACACTGTGTGTGTCTATGGACGCACACAGCCTGGCTCAGGAGTGAACCTGCACATGTGTCCCCCTTTCAAGCAGCTTGCTATTGTGATGCACGCAGAAGAGGAGGGGCAAAGACATCAGTGGGGAATCCCAGATAAGGAGGTTAGTGGTCACTCTCTGTAATATCATTGCACAGAGCAGGTAAGTATAACATGTTTATTATTTTAGGGTAAAAAAATCAACGTTGTAACAGCTTTCATGCCCACACACAGCACACATAGGCATCTGTGACAGCAAACATTATTTTACTCCCATTAGCATACTTCTTAGCCAATGGGGTGGAAGGAATGATTTGCATGACCCCACCTACTATCTTAAAATAAGAAATATCCCTCTTATTTTGGGGATCTGTGATGGAATAGGACATATTAATGCATTCTGTTCTAAAAGGGCTTCACTATGCTACTATATAGACCTGTAAATTGAAAGGATTTTTGCAGAATGTTCAGTCACACTGATGTTAGAATTGGTGGGCTATCTCTGCAATGTGGGTACAGATCTATGGCACCTTATGAGAGTAATCTGGCCCTACCTCTTGTAAACTTGCAAAGTACACATGAACAGAATATTTTTGTGTTGTTTCAGAGGACTATGAACAGCTAGTGGAAGACATTGTGAGAGATGGGAGACTATATTCTTCTGAAAATCACCAGGAAATTCTGAAGGTAGTGCTCTTATCTTTCTCAGTACAGTCTATATCATTTTACCAAACAAAAAGTGGTTTTGCTGATACATAGATAAGACTAGGCTTAAAGATGCTCTTATTACATTTTTATGAAGTAATGTAAGATATTCAGTTTCATAACTGAAATGTTGTCTTAGGAAGCAGAATAAAGGAGAGAAAGGATTTGTGTTCTATATTGTGCTCAGATTCCCTTTCAGGTCTGTCCCTGCTGTTTTTACTATAAACAATTTTATTGGATTATTTGATATGAAGCATTAGTGAATAAGATAAGAATAGAGGGCCAGATTCACATAGCCCGGGCGCAACGTAACTTAAACGATTTAAGTTACACCGCCGCAAATTGCCCAAGTTAGTGCCCGATCCACAAAGCACTTACCTGGAAATTTGCGGCGGTGTATCCTAAATCAGTCCGGCGCAAGGCGGGCCAATTCAAATGGGGCGAGTCCCATTTAAATTAGGCGTGCTCCTGCGCCGGATGTACTGCGCATGCTCCCGACGCTATTTTCCCGACGTGCTTTGCGTGAAGTTACGATGCGCCAAGGTTTTGTGAATCGCGACGGGTAAAAAAAAGTTGCGTCGGGAAAAAAAGAGTTGCGCCGGGAAAAAAAACATTTTTAAAAAAAATTGACAGCGATGCGGGAAAGACGGGTACACTTTTACATGGTGTACTAACTTTACACTTTGTAAAAGGTACCCTATCTTTGCGACGGCAAACTAACACTTACGGCGACTTAACGAAGGGAAAAAGCTTTGTGGATCTCCGTAAGTGCCAATTTGCATACCCGACGCTGGTTTACAACAAGAACTCCCCCCAGCGGCGGCCGCGGTACTGCATCCTAAGATCCGACAGTGTAAGTCCATTACACCTGTCGGATCTTAGGGCTAGCTATGCGTAACTGATTCTATGAATCAGCCGCATAGTTAGAAACAGAGATACGACGGCGTATCAGTAGATACGCCATTGTATCTCTTTTGTGAATCTGGCCCAGAGATCCCTGGAAAAACTGCCCCAATCAATCCACACGTGGCTATCAAGTTGTCTTTGTGTGGCCCCTTAGTGCTTTTTCCTTTTACATGCTAGTCACAGATAACTGTGAAATTCAAATATTTACAGCAAATAATTAAATCATTGAATAATTAAAATTAAAACGTAATCTTCTGTGACAAGTTACAAGACAAAGATCAAATAAATTCTGATATCCCAACTGCTTTCTCAAGCCTCGTACACATGACCGAGGAACTCGACGGGCGAAACACATCGTTTTGCTCGTCGAGTTCCTTGTTAGGCTGTCGAGGAACTCGACAAGCCAATTTTCTCCATTCCCGTCAAGGAAATAGAGAACATGCTCTCTTTTTGGCTCGTCGAGTTTCTCGACAGTTTCCTCAACGAAAATGTACACACGACCGCTTTCCTCTGCAAAAAAATATCTCCCAGCAAGTTTCTTGGTGGTTTTTGCCGAGAAACTCGGTCGTGTGTACGAGGCCTGAGTTGTTAAAATGGTTGTTCTATCTACCAGAAATATGTTATCAGCTGACAACAGCTATAATTCCATTTTAATGTATAGAGGGGATGTAATTTACAAAAATAGTGAAAAGGTGCCATGTGTAAAAACAAAAGTAAATAAAATATGATAAACCTGAAGTAGTTGTAGAGGTTAAAATACACTTGTGTTTCAAGGTCTCAGCTCCAACCTACCTGGCCCCAGGCAACTTCTCAGATTATTGGTATATATTAAGGTTTTTGACAAATGATTGCTGCTACTTTAGGAAATTACCTGGAATTAGTTTAGCGTGACTTGGCTTAACAGCTTTACAAATGTCTGTTTTGTTTTTTTATTTATGTTATTTCTATTTTTTATAGGATAAAAAGCTGATTAAGGCTTTTTTTGAGGTCCTTGCACACCCTCAAAACTATTTCAAATACGTAGAGAAATATAGGATGATGTTACCACGATCCTTCATCAGACTTCTGCACTCCAAAGTATCTGCCTTTTTGCGACCGTATAAGTAATATGAACTGGATTATGGACTGTAAAGCAAATGCACAAGCACATTGTATGTGCAGAGGGCCACATTCATATCACAATCAGCAAAATGCACAAGAACACCTACAATATGACTAAACATATTGATAGAATTTGCCAGCATATGATGTAATAAGATTTATGCATTTTAAATAAGTGTGTGTCCTTTTGAAGAGGTTAGGATAGTATATGAGGTTAGGATAGTATAGAAAGACATTACACTTACCAGCAGCGTCCTCATATGCTATGTATTATTGACTGTGGCCAAATGTGATCACAAAACGTTCATGGGCACACCTATCATTGTAGAATGGACATCTTGAACGATACTAGTTTGGGAAACACCTTAAGGGTACAGATTTGTAATGTTTTTGGACAACCTCTGAACGAAAAGACTATTCTAGTAATTTCTCCATATTTTTCTTTTAACAACAAACTCCTTTAATTGTTTTCTAAAAAAATGATCTCACGCGATCCACTGTATAAACATATTGAATGTACAAATTGATAAATGCCTTAAGACTGTTACAGGATGCAGACATTTGTAAAAACCCTTTACAAGTTTAAAAGTCATGAGACAACATTTTTGTTATGGTATCTGTAGATAGGGGGGTGTCTCCCTGAAAGAAACAAACCATCATAAAACCTGCCGGGACCTGCTGTGATGTACCTCGCGCCTTTGTTGATGTAAAGATGGGGTGCCCCTATGGAAATGAAAAATAATTAAGCCTAAAGCAGAGATTTTTTCAGCAAACATAAAAATCACTACATGCAATAAGTGTTTCCAATGTTCGGATGAGCACTATCCTCTAAAGAAAAGTCCTATGCAGCCCAATCCTCACCCTAATCGTCACAGGCGATACTTGAAGGACGCTTTATATGGTCACCCCTGCATGTGTCTTCCTCTTGTGGTTGCCCTTAATAGACTTAAGCCATTGAATAAAATGGGTAGTAAAAAAACTGGTACAGTCTAAAGCCTAAGGTGTGTACAAATGTTAGCATTCTCATTGTGTTCCAAGCTTTTATTGCAATTATTGAGGAGAACAATTACTGCAACCTGCCTCAGCAGGGCATTTGCCTAGCGAGAAATTGAATAAATAAATGTAAGCTTTGATACAATATTGTGAAAAGATGGAAACAATGCAGTGTACACTCAGACTGGGGATCTGGAATTGGCCATAAGGGTTGGTATATTGGACAAAATCGAAATGCTAATGTGAGTTTCTGAAGGCTGCTCAGCTTCAATTAACACTGTTTGAACCTGAACTCCAGATTGATAGTAACAAATGAATGCAGCTCTGTAATTATTAACACAGTATTATTGTTTAATGCAAACAGTGTAAATATCTGAACTTGGTAACAGCCTCTTTAAGTCTACTCTACAGTCTGTGTAGCAGAGCTCAAAGATGGGGAGAGAGAAGCAGCCCAAAGAACCAAGTAGTGCATGAAACATGCTAATAGGAGGAGAGAGAGCAGAGAGCTGCTTCTACTTTCACTATCCAGCCACAGGGCACCTAAAAATGGAAATCCAGCAGAGAAAGATACGTTCCCATGCTAGGCAGGATTGTGCTCTTTAAAATCTCAGGACTGGGTAGACAGAAATTCAAATTCTCTGGCAGGTAAAACGGCTCCCTTATATGTATTTCATCCGTAGTTGGCTGTTTGCCTGGAGTTCAGCTTTATATAAAGTATCAGAACTCACTACATTGCAATTTCTGCTCATGTCTCTTTTTTTTGTTTAGGAAGTGTAGCCAGTACATAAACATTAGTGCCCCAGTTAACTTACACTAATGTGGGCTGGTGTGCTTTATATGCCAGGGGTTCTTTTTGGGCCCCGTTTGGCACTTGTCACGCAGTTGCCTTATATATGCACCTCTTCTTTTGCTGAAAATTCAAGGACCCTACCCACTGTTGGTTTGTATTAGCAATGTAAAAATACTGAGTGTGATCTCTTCTTTGAAACTGTCATAGTGCAGCTTGTCTTTGTGCCTGTATTTCTGCAGTGTTAGAGGTACTAAGAGGTTATACTGTTACATTTCTTGCATTACCTTTATGCATACATCAGCTGAGATTAATAAAGTTTACTGACTATGGCGATATGGTAAGTATTGGTGGATTAACTGGTTAAATGCTACTATGTCACTAAATGAAGATGCCACGAGGAGAGAAAGATAAATGTAATATGTACAGAGAGTTTAGCTTTCACATAGATTTTTTGAGTGACAAATCGCCTACATTTTCTCCTGTCACTAATGATGACTGTCTTAAATTTCTTTTGCAAAAATAAACTTGTTTGCACTTAATAACAAAACAAAATATGACTGTATGTGTATGGATTAAATTAAGTTTTTACATAGACAAATATTTGTTTTACCCTGTATAAGAAATATGCAAATATGAAAGCCACCATATGCCATATAGTGCGAACACGCGTACTCTAATAACATCACAGGGTTGTGATTATTGTAAAGGGGGTGATTCTTTTCTATACCCACAGTATAAGGATCAACGAGTTTAGTATTAATTATATAGTGAGGAAAATAATTATTTGATTCCCTGCATATTTTGTAAGTTTGCCCACTTACAAATAAATGAAGGGTCTATAATTTTTATCATAGGTGTATTTTAAATGATAGGAGCAGAATATCAACCAAAAATCAAAAGAAGAAACACATGATACAAATGTTATAAATTCAGTTGCAGTTCAGTGAGTAAAAAAAGTATTTGATCCCCAAGCTAAACATGACTTAGTACTTGGTGAAGAAACCCTTGTTGACAAGCACAGACTTAAAGTGATAGTAAAGGTTCAAAATAAAAAAATAAAAATAACAAACCTCGTTTTCTGGGGTCCCTCGGCGGCTGTCTCGGCTCCTCCCCGCATCAGATAACCCCCTCTGGGAAGAGCTTTCCCAAGGGGGTTACCTTGCGGGCGCGCTCCCAAGTCCAGCATTTGCGTTCATAGACACGAATGCCGGACTCGGCCCCGCCCCCCGTGTCATTGGATTTGATTGACAGTAGCAGGAGCCGATGGCTGCGCTGCTATCAATTTATCCAATGAAGAGCTGAGAAGACCGGGCCGAGCAGAGCCGGGAAGCCAGCGTGTTCTCGACGTGGGACTTTTGAGGGCTCAGGTAAGTAAACCGGGGGACTGGGGGGCCAGTAATTATCGAATGTTTTCTCACCTTAATGCATATAATGCATTAAGTTGAAAAAACAGGAAGCTTTACAACCCCTTTAAGACATTTCTTGTAGTTAGTGACCAGGACCCAGGAGGGATTTCAGTTCACTCTTCTTTATAGATCTTTTCTAAATCCTTAAAGTGGATGTAAACCCGATTTTTTTTTTTAAAAAAAGAGCAATCCTCTTATCTTTTTTCAGTAAGAAAAAAAAAGGACACACAGTGCTGTGAGTGAAAGGTAATTTTCTTATCTCATGCAGGAGCATACAGAGTGTCACATTTACCCTCTCTCAGCTCAGAGCTGTGCTAGCTATACCGAAAACTTTTCTCCACTACAGCCTGTGTGGCACATGCGCAGGAGTCACAGGAGGGCCGTGAGCACGCTCTGTTTCTGCCCAGAATGCGCTCTGTGTCCCCTTTGCGTACACTTCTAGTATAACAAGCGAAAGGTTTGTACTCGCGCCGCTGCCAGCACAAGGGGAGTGTAGAGGTGGGTGGGGAGCCTAGTGACATTACGGCCCCGCCCACCGAGCGTCGAAGCATAGACCCACCCATGGAATGGATTACTGAGTTTTGCGGTGCTCGGTGTAGGAAAGGGGGTGAGTTGTGGAAGGTAGGATTATGATTAGACGCCATATACAGATACATATTTTATTATGCTGGCAACCGTTTATATTCATGTGTGGTGGGTTTACATCCACTTTAAGGTTTCTTGGCTGTCGCTTGGCAACTCAAAGTTTAAGTTCCCTCCATAAATTGTAACTAGATTGGCTAGGCAATGCCATTAGCTTAATGTGCTTCTTCTGGAGCCACTCCTTTGTTGCCTTAGAGGTACAAGATTTTTAGTAATGAGAACGGTATCATTAGCAGTAATCAGCATGGATTCATGAAGAATCGTTCTTGCCAAACCAATCTATTAACCTTCTATGAGGAGGTGAGTTGCCATTTAGATAAAGGAAGGCCCGTAGATGTGGTGTATCTGGATTTTGCAAAAGCATTTGAACAAAATAAGGTCTGTTGGCATGGACCATAGGGTGAGTACATGGATTGAAAACTGGCTACAAGGGCGAGTTCAGTGGGTGATGATATATGGGGAGTACTCGGAATGGTCAGGGGTGGGTAGTGGGGTCCCCCCGGGCTCTGTGCTGGGACCAATCCTGTTTAATTTGTTCATAAACGACCTGGAGGATGGGGAAAACAGTTCAATCTCTGTATTTGCGGACGATATTAAGCTAAGCAGGGCAATAAGTTCTCCGCAAGATGTGAAATCCTTGAAAAAAGATCTGAACAGATTAATGGGGTGGGCAACTACAAGGCAAATGAGGTTCAATGTGGACAAATGTAAAATAACGCATTTGGGTGGCAAACATATGAATGCAATCTATACACTGGGGGGAGAACCTCTAGGAGAATCTAGGGTCGAAAAGGACCTGGGGGTCCTAGTAGATGATAGGCTCAGCAATGGCATGCAAGCTGCTGCTAACAAAGCAAACAGAATATTGGCATGCATTAAAAAGGGGATTAACTTCAGAGATAAAATGATAATTCTTCCGCTTTACAAGACTCTGCTCCTAGAGTATGCTCTCCAGTTCTGGGAACCGGTCCTCATGAAAGATGTACTGGAAATAGAGCGAGTACAAAGAAGGGCAAGAAAGCTAATAAAGGGTCTGGAGGATATTAGTTATGAGGAAAGGTTGCACTGAACTTATTCGCTCTGGAGAAGAGACGCTTGAGAGGAGATATGATTTCAATTTACAAATACAATACTAGTGACTAGGGATGAACCCTGTTTCGGTTAGCACCAGAACATGCGAACGGACCGAAAGTTTGCGCGAACTTTCGAACCCTGTTAAAGTCCATGGGACTCGAATGTGAGAAATCAAAAGTGTGAATTTTAAAGGCTAATATGCAAGTTATTGTCCTAAAAAGGGTTTGGGGACCCTGGTCCTGCCCCAGGGTACAAGTATCAATGCAATGGCGATACCAAGTCATACAAAATGTGCAAGAGTGGCCCCCCGCATTATAAACTATATAAATTAATAAACAATCATTAAAAATAATGCTCAAATAGTTAGCTACTTTTACTCCAGAGCAAATATTGTAAAATTATATAAATCATACACAATAACTAAGGCTATGCTAAATGATGCTATGGTATAGCTAAAAAGGAAGACTAAATTAGGAATTGTCGATAAAGCAATTTACGTCAACCTCTATGTTTAAGCCATATGGGGCCAAATCCTCAAAAAACCTGCCTAACTTAACTTTCAGCAGTTAAGTTACACAGGCGTTAAATTTCTACCTAAGTGCCCGATCCACAAAGCACTTACCTAGAAATTACACGCCGTGTAACTTAAGTGCCTCCGTCGCAAGGCGGTCGTCTGATCGAGGGGGCGATTCCTATTTAAATGAGGCGCGCTCCCGCGCCGGACGTTCGGCGCATGCGTGTGATGTCATTTTTCCCGACGTGCATCGCGCGAACGTACTTTACGTCGGGCTTTGTGGATTGCGACGGGACAATAAAGTTGCGTCGGGTAAAAAAAAAGTTACGCGCCGGGAAAAAAAAATCGAAATTTAAAAAAAAACGCGGCGATCGAAAAAAAGGTTTGTTTTTACAAGGTCTAAACAGTTTAGGCCTTGTAAAAGCATCCCTAATTTTACGCATGCAAAACGTAACTTACGCAGAAAACACAAAGCTAAAAAGCTTTGTGGATCTGCCTAAGTACTCATTTGCATACGCAAAGCGGCATTTCGACTCGAAATGCCTCCAGCGGCGGATGCGGTACTGCATCCTAAGATCCCACAGTGTAAGTCTATTACAGATGTCGGATCTTCTGCCTATCTTTGGAAAAATCCTTCTGAGGATCGTTTCCAAAGATAGGCACAGGGATACGCAGGCTGAACAGCAGTTCCGCCTGCGTATCTCCTTTGAAGATTTGGCCCATGGTTCGTAACATTTGAGTGTGTGTACCCACATCATCTCCGTTCTAGAAATGCTACGCACCAGATCGCTACCTCTCCAATGGGCCTGGAATTTATCTATCCCTAAAAAGATAGTGCCTGAGGGATCTTTATTATGGGCCAGCAAGTAATGTTTGGAGACTGAATGGTTAGGGAAACCGCTAAGGAAATTTGTCAGATGTTCATTTAAGCGTATGTGTAAAGCCCGCTTAGTCCTACCCACGTATTGAAGCCCACACGGGCATTGAAGTAGGTAGATGACCCCCATACTCGAGCAGGTGATAAAAGATTCAATGGGGAATCTCTTGGGAGAGTGTCTGGAACAAAAACTGGTAGTCTTTTTGGTTGAATTATTAACCGCACAGACCTGGCATCTCCCACATTTGAAAAACCCCATTAGACCAGACAAAAACATGGATGGGATCTTGGGAGGATCCAATACATTGGGTGCCAATTTTTCCTTTAGAGATGCAGAGCCCCTGAATATCACTCTAGGTTTATCGGGGAGAATGGCACTCAAAGTCTTGTCACTCCTAAGGACGTGCCAGTGTTTAGACACAATGTGTCTCACACTGGCATGCTGACAGGAATAGTCGGTTATGAAGGGGGCGCTGTAGTTCGCCATTTGGTCAACTTTTGGTTTGGTATGGAGTAAATCTTCTCGCTTGGTATTGGTGACCAAACTCAAGGTATCCACAAGGGAATTATGACCATATCCTTTCTGAATAAAGTGTTCTGTGAGAACACCTGCCTGATCAAGGAAGGTGCTTAGCTCACTACAGTTCCTTTTGAGGCGAAGGAATTGGCCCTTAGGCACAGCTTTAAGCCATGCGACATGATGACAACTGTCGCATGGGATAAAGGAATTTCTGTCTGTAGCTTTGAAATAGGTAGAGGTGATGAACCTCCCCTCCTTCACAGAAATAGTTAGGTCTAGAAAATTAATGCTGTCCCTACTGGCCTCATATTTGAGGGCTATACCTCTGTTGTTGGAATTAAGAAATAACATAAAACTTGACAGTTCTTCCTCTGAACCTCTCCATAGGAGGAGGATGTCGTCAATATATCTGGCCCACAGCATAATCTGGGGCCTAGAGATAACATCAATGACATCCTCCTCCCACTTGGCCATAAATAAGTTTGCCAAGCTAGGGGCATATTTGGCCCCCATAGCAACCCCCCTGTCTTGCCGGTAAAATTGACCATCGTGCCAAAAGAAATTGTGGGAGGCCGCGAACTGTAACAGTTCCATAATGAAGGAAATCTGGACACCAGAAAGGCCAGAGTCTCTTTCCAAGAAATGGGTCACTGCCTCAAGACCTAAATCGTGTGGAATAACCGTATATAACGACGTAACATCTGCAGTCACAAGCCATAAGTCGGGTGGAGGTTGAATATCAGACAACATATTAATGACCTGTCTGGTGTCCTTCAGAAAGGAGGGCATATTCTTCACCAGAGGCTGCAGAAAAAAGTCGATATATTTGCCCACCCGGGACGTTACGGAATCAATTCCGCTGACTATCGGACGTCCCGGGGGGCAAACAGGGTCTTTATGCACTTTGGGTAGATAGTACATAATAGGCACCCGAGGGGCCTATCATAATAACAGCAAAACAAATAATATTAAATCATTATTTATCAGAAATAAAACAATTTAAATCAAAATCAACATTCAAACCATCAGGGGTAAGAACTTTAGTCTCCACTATCCAATATGACTCACGTTGACTAATACAACGAAAATAATTACCCCCCCTCCAGTGGCGATCTACCCTTTCGATGCCCCAAAACTTGAGACATCTAGGGTCTTTGTTATGGTGTAACCGAAAATGTCGGGAGACGCTATGTGTGCGTAGCCCTTTTTTGATATTATTGACATGATCACCAATTCTTACTCCCATGGGTCTTGAGGTCCGGCCCACATATTGGAGCCCACAATCACACTCCAACATGTAGACCACGCCAACAGTACCACATGTGATAAGGTTTTTGATGGTATAGGATTTTTGAGTAGAAGTAGAGGTAAATTCTTTGAGTTTTTTCTTATTAAACTTGCATTGCTTACATGATTGACAACGTCCGCAAGCGTAAAATCCTGTAAGGAAAGGAAAAAGACTACTTTCTCTAAAAACAGGTGGGTCAATAACCCCTGGGGCTATTACATCCCTCAAAGAGGGAGCTTTTTTATAGATAAAAAGAGGTCAGGAGGGAAGAACGGATCCAAGGATTTTATCCCTCTTCAACACATCCCAATGTTTACTTACAATTTTTTCAAATTGTTTGTGTTGGATATTGTAATCCAAAACAAGTTTAAACTCTAATTTGTTCTCTTTCTCTTTTTTAGAGTCAGAGATTAGCTCAGTTCTATTCATAGAGCCGACTCTGGCCATTTCACTTTGAATAATAGCCCTATCATATACTTTTTGTTGGAATCTGTCAGCCAAGATGTTGGACTGTGTTAGAAAATCCACATCGGAGGTACAATTTCTCCTCAAACGGATAAACTGTCCTCTGGGGATATTGCATAACAAATTTTTATGGTGACAGCTATGCAGTGGGATATACCCATTTCTATCAGATGGTTTAAAATGATTTTGTGTTTTAAATAAATCAGCATGCTTATATATCTCCAAATCGAGGAAGACGATTTTGTCAGAATCAATATTCCATGAAAGTGATATATTATTTTGATTGGTATTTAACTTCTGTAAAAACAGATTCAAACTATGTACATCACCTTCCCAAATTAGAACTAAAACGTCAATATAAAGTCGGTAACATTTTAATTGATGTGGAGGGTCTTTGAAAACACTTTCTTCCTCCCAGAGTGCCATGAATAAATTAGCGACGATGGGGGCAAATTTTGCCCCCATTGCGACGCCCATAATCTGCAGGTAGAAGTTCCTATTGTACCAAAAGTAATTCTTGGTCAAACAGAATTCCAAACACTGTAATAGGAACTTCTTATGTTTACTGGATAAATCAGACTGACTTAAAGCCCACTTGACCGCTGATACAGCATCTGAGTGGCTAATGATCGTATATAATGAGCTCACATCAGCGGTAACTAATAAAGTGTCAGGAGAACATGGGACATTACCCAAAATCTGAATAAATTGTTTGGTGTCTCTTAAAAAAGATTTAGTCCCTGAAACAATAGGCTTCAAAAATAAGTCTACAGTATATATTGGCCCAACCTGGCCGAGACCGAATTAATACCATTTACAATAGGCCTCCCTGGTGGCCGTATCGGATCTTTGTGGACCTTAGGCAAGATGTAAATAATAGGTGTTCTACATGCACTTGGGTTCAAGTATTCTGCTTCCCTTTTAGATAAAATCTTACGTTTATGCCCTTTCCAGACTAAAGTGTCCAAATCTTTTTTTAAATAAAAAATCGGGTCACTTCTCAATAATTGATAAGTATTAGTATCCCCTAAAAGACGGCTCATCTCTTCTTTGTAGTACTGTTTACTCATTACAACTAAACCCCCTCCCTTATTGGAAGGGCGTATAGATATTAGAGGGAACCCCGCACCCAAATTAAAAAAAGGAAAGGCGTGGGGCCCCCAGGCCCTATATACTTTGAACAGCATAGCAAAAAAACATAGGGAAGGGTTATCACCCCTGTAACATTTGTTTTGCTATCTGTGCACCTGTTCAGAACATTTCACCTCACTTTCTGTCCCAATGACAATTGGTTTTTTAAAATTTGGGTTTTTTAGTGAAACAAGGATTGGTGATAAACTACAAGTGGAGAGGAGACACGTTTTCCCATATTAACTCTTACAGGAGAGAATTGCCCTTCCTAGGGGTAGATTTCCTCTCACTTCCTGTTGTTTCCTTCCGTTTGCAAGTAGGAGTCGTTTGTAAGTTTGATGTTTGAAAGTAGGGGCCTGCCCTATATACTCTGCAGAAATTTGGGCCTTAGGTGTTGGTGTTGCCACAACAGTGTAAGCCCTCACAGTTACTCTTGGTGGGCGCAGGAATGGGCCCTGCTGTGAAATATTAGATCAAGAATTGTAATTACATGCCCCTGTTGAACAAGGGCAGAAAAATTGGGCCTTTGGTGGTGGACGGTGTTGTGGTGTTGCCACAACACTGTAAGGCCTCATAACTACTCTTGGTGGGTGCAGGAACGGGCCCTGCTGTGAAATATTAGATCAAGAATTGTAATTACATGCCCCTGTTAAATAGGATTTTTTTTAGAGGGCGTGGTCTGAACATGGCTGAGTAGGAGACACACGTTGTAGAGCTCCGTACACCCATACACCCACCCGTTAGACTGAAGAGAGACACCCAAGAAATTGGACCGTGCACTGCCTATCTGCATACCTGTGTTCCGGTGCGTTCCGGTGAACTGTCCTCGCAGGTCCGTCGGTCTGTCCAGCCCGCATAGGGAGGAGAGGGGGTTGAGGATCCCTATTGAGCAGTCAACCTGGGATGAGGAAGAGAGGGGCAAAGGCACTAAAAATATTAAAAGTGCCGATACCTCCACAGCAGAGAACCTATCCCTCCCAGCCAGAGATCCAGCGATACTTCCCAGTGACCAGAGCGACCGCTCTGAGAGACCGTGAGAGCAGATCACGTGACCTGTGTGAGCCGGAGGAGAGGGAGACCTTGCTGACACCCGCACCGCCGAGCACATTGACAGTTCACATGCCTACCAAGCTATTCACCCTCTGTACCCTACCAGCTAAAGAAACCCTAGAAGGTAAGGAGGGAGGCGGGATGGTATCAAAGACAGTGGGGGAAGAATCAAGTATACCTCAGAAGAACACTGAGGAGGTAGAGCCTGACTTAAGGGCACTCCTGCAAGCCTTAACAACGAGAGCAGATATGCAGGCACTCCCAACTAGAGCTGACATGGAGCTTTTTGTCACACGAGTAGAGGAAGATATGGAGTCATTAGTAGCACGAATGGAGGAGGTACACCGCAGAGATCTGGAATCTGTACGAGGAGAGGTGCAACAATTGGTAGATCAGTTAAAAACTGATCAAACAATACTAGATTCATTAGGAAAACGTATTGCACATATAGAGCTGATACAAACTCACCAATCACTTCAGGCCAATATTATGCAATTGAGATATGAGGAACTCGAGGAGCGCAACCGTCGCAAAAACCTGTGGTTTAGGGGGGTCCCTGAGGCAGTGGAGAAAGAGACATTAGAAAAGACCATCCAAGCAATATGCCTCCAAGTATCCACCCCACCCCTCAGGTTTTTGAGTTTGAAAGACTCCATAGATATTTGGGTCCCCGGTCAGTGAACCCTAATAGACCCAGAGATGTGATTTGCTGCCTCCACCGCTACTCCCATAAGGAGTTGATAAGTCGTGGAGCATGGGAGGCAGGAGAGATCACATATGAAGGTTCACAGATTAAAATCCTACCAGATCTATCCCGAGCTACCCTACAGCAAATGGCTATGTTACGTCCGTTGCTAGATAAAATTAGGAAATCGGGAGGGACTTATCAGTGGGGCTACCCACTTTCTTTAACAATAAAGAAAAACATGAGATCTTTCTCAATACAACATCCGACAGATCTACCTGATTTATTTAGGTTTCTCAAGACAGAGGCAATAGAAGTGGCGGATTGGTTGCAGTACATCCCGGGACCATCCAGGCGGACAATAAATTTAGCAGAAGGGAAGGAACCCCAAGTGCAAAGAAGTGGAGAAGGCAGGACATTAGAAAGACCCTTAAATGACTAGAAATAATCTATAATACACAAATAGAACAGAATAAATATATTGAGAGGGCCCTTAGGCCTTCCAGATACCTCCCCATCCCCAGGCTGGAACTGATTGTTGTCCCCCTCCCCTGTCAGATTATATAGTATTAGCCCTGTGTCCCCTCCCTCTCTTTGTCCCCCCCCTCTCCTTTTCCCTTCCTTTTTTTTTGTTTCCTGTTCCCATCCTGGAAACCCCCAAACCTAAATCCAATGTCTGAGAGACAGATAATGTGTAACTTGTTCATTAGGAAGTTAGCCCCCGGTTCTTCCACCCACCCCCTTTTCCCCCTCACTTACACAGTATGTTTTTTGTAATGTTCACTGTCTTGATTTTCCCATTAAGATTTTATGGGAGACATAAATGCACAGAAACAGTAGAATAAAATAAATCACTGAATAACACAGTTTATGACACATATATGAAGTTTAAAATGAATAAGAGGGTTACTCCCTCTGGGTTTTTTTTTTTTTTTTCTTACTCACACGGTATGTTTTTTGTAATGTTTATTATCCTGATTTTCCTACTAGGATCTTATGGGAGACATAAAAGCACAGAAAGAATAGAATAAAATAAATCATTGAATTACACAGTATATGACACATATATGACGTTTAAAATGAATAAGAGGGTCCCCCCCCCTTTTTTTATTAATATATATGTATATATCACATGTATATCACTTGTACTATATGTAAATACCATTATTTAATATAAAGTTAAGCAACTAGGGCAGAGGGATGGAGATATAAATAGATAATATCAGAGGCCTTATAAAATGGGCAGGAATACTTGTCTGGGGTACTCAATATATAATAACTAGATATGGGAAGTGGGAAATAGATCTCTTTAGATCCCCTCCGGTAGTGGGGGGGGGAGAGGAGTGGAGAGGGGGGAGAGGGGAGGAGAGAGGGGAGGGAGGAGGATAATAGAAAGGGAAGAAGGGGAGAAGAAGAAAGGAAGGGGGAAAAGAAAGAGGAAGGAAAGGAGAAAAGGGGGGGGGAGAAAAAAAGAAAAAGAAAGGAAAGGGGATAAAAAGAAAAATATGATGTGTAAAGAGGAACCTGTTTATGATCCTCTTAGATATGAGGTTACTATGAAAACTATACTGTTCTTTCTTCTTTGTTTTGAATCTCTTTTTGCTTTCCCTCTCTTTTGATTAGATATACTAGAGAGTGATCATAACTACTTGGGAAGATGCAGAATATAGTCGGGTGGAAGGGAAATAAATAAATAGGAGCTCCTCAGCCTTTTCAGATCAAACCCCCCCATTAGATTTTTACCCACAGAAGTCATAGTCGTATGACTCAGTAATGGGTGTGTCCCCTTTTGGGGCCAAGTAGGGGAAGAAAGTAAAGGATAAACTAGGGGAGGAGGGAGCAGTGGGTTTAGAAAGGAGGTTACTCATTAATTCGTTTTTTTTTTTTTTTCCGAAGATGGAGAGAATAAAAATCACCTCCCTGAACACCAAAGGGCTTAATATCCCAGAGAAAAGAAGGATGTTCCAGAGACAGATGTCGCATATATACAAGAAACACATTTCAGAGAAGGGGGATTACCATTTTTTCAGAATAGATTTTTCCCATGTACCTACCATGCCTCAAACCTTATTTAAAGGATGCATTGGCAATACCAAAGTAACACTAGCTACGTTATATGCACCAAATGTACATCAAGACTCTTTTTTAGAAGAAAGTCCTCTCTGATCTGTCAGAATTTGTGGAAGGCAAATTGATACTAGGTGGGGATTTTAATATTTCTTTAGATACTAGAATCGATACCTCTTCGGGAATAACATCAACTCCAAGGGGTATTAGAAGAAATATACTGCAGAAAATTACACTTTCTTCTCTAACCCCCACCAACGGTATTCTCGCATTGACCTCTTCTTATTACACCATTATATGATATCATCTGTTTCAGAAATCACTATTGGAAATATAACTTGGTCGGATCATGCACCTGTGGCCTTGTGTGTCTCCCTGTCCAATACAGCTCTGCCACAAGAAAAATGCTGGCGATTAAATTAAAGTTTACTTCAGAATGTCGAAGTAAGAGATGACATAGCCAAAGAGATGACAGCATACTTTCAAGTAAATGATACCCTGGCAAGTGATCTGTGTATGGTCTGGGAGGCACACAAGGCAGTGATCAGGGGAATCCTGATTAGGGATGAGCCGAACATACCCGGGTTCGGTTCGCACCAGAACGTTCGAACAGACCGTCCGTTCGCACGAACATTTAGAACCCCATTGAAGTCTATGGGACTCGAACGTTCGAATTCAAAAGTGCTCATTTTAAAGTCCAATATGCAAGTTATTGATGGAAAACGTCTTTGAGAACCCAGGTCTTGTCCCAGGGAACATGTATCAATGGAAAAAAAAGTTTTAAAACAGACAAACAAAGTTTTAAAACAGACGCAGTCACACCAACTGCGTTCAGGTGTTAGAAAACTGCACACAAGCAGTAAGAGCGACTGCGTTCAGGTGCAATGTAACAAAACAGGCGCAGTCACACCGACTGCGTTCAGGTGTTAGTAAACTGCACACACGCAGTAAGAGCGACTGCGTTCAGGTGCTATGTAACAAAATAGTCGCAGTCACACCGACTGCGTTCAGGTGTTAGTAAACTGCACACACGCAGTAAGAGCGACTGCGTTCAGGTGCTAGGTAACAAAATAGTCGCAGTCACACCGACTGCGTTCAGGTGTTAGTAAACTGCACACACGCAGTAAGAGCGACTGCGTTCAGGTGCTATGTAACAAAATAGTCGCAGTCACACCGACTGCGTTCAGGTGTTAGTAAACTTCACACACGCAGTAAGAGGGACTGCGTTCAGGTGTTATGTAACAAAATAGTCGCAGTCACACCGACTGCGTTCAGGTGTTAGTAAACTGCACACACGCAGTAAGAGCGACTGCGTTCAGGTGCTATGTAACAAAATAGTCGCAGTCACACCGACTGCGTTCAGGTGTTAGTAAACTGCACACACGCAGTAAGAGCGACTGCGTTCAGGTGCTATGTAACAAAATAGTCGCAGTCACACCGACTGCGCTCAGGTGTTAGTAAACTGCACACACGCAGTAAGAGCGACTGCGTTCAGGTGCTATGTAACAAAACAGGCGCAGTCACACCAACTGCGTTCAGGTGTTAGTAAACTGCACACGCGCAGTAAGAGCGACTGCGTTCAGGTGCTGTGTAACAAAACAGATGCAGTCACACCAACTGCGTTCAGGTGGTATTAAACTGCACACGCGCAGTAAGAGCGACTGCGTTCAGGTGCTATGTAACAAAATAGTTGCAGTCACACCGACTGCGTTCAGGTGTTAGTAAACTGCACACACGCAGTAAGAGCGACTGCGTTCAGGTGCTAGGTAACAAAATAGTCGCAGTCACACCGACTGCGTTTAGGTGTTAGTAAACTGCACACACGCAGTAAGAGCGACTGCGTTCAGGTGCTATGTAACAAAATAGTCGCAGTCACACCGACTGCGTTCAGGTGTTAGTAAACTGCACACACGCAGTAAGAGCGACTGCGTTCAGGTGCTATGTAACAAAATAGTCGCAGTCACACCGACTGCGCTCAGGTGTTAGTAAACTGCACACACGCAGTAAGAGCGACTGAGTTCAGGTGCTATGTAACAAAACAGGCGCAGTCACACCAACTGCGTTCAGGTGTTAGTAAACTGCACATGCGCAGTAAGAGCGACTGCGTTCAGGTGCTGTGTAACAAAACAGACGCAGTCACACCAACTGCGTTCAGGTGGTATTAAACTGCACACGCGCAGTAAGAGCGACTGCGTTCAGGTGCTATGTAACACAATAGTTGCAGTCACACCAACTGCGTTTAGGTGGTATTAAACAGCACCCACGCAGTAAGAGCGACTGCGTTCAGGTGCTATGTAACAGCACACACGCAGTGACACCAACTGCGTTTAGTTGCTATTAAACAGCACACACGCAGTAAGAGCGACTGCGTTCAAGTGCTATGTAACAGCACACACGCAGTGACACCAACTGCGTTTAGGTGGTATTAAACAGCACCCGCGCAGTAAGAGCGACTGCGTTCAGGTGCTATGTAACAGCACACACGCAGTGACACCAACTGCGTTTAGTTGCTATTAAACAGCACACACGCAGTAAGAGCGACTGCGTTCAAGTGCAATGTAACAGCACACACGCAGTGACACCAACTGCGTTTAGGTGGTATTAAACAGCACCCGCGCAGTAAGAGCGACTGAGTTCAGGTGCTATGTAACAGCACACACGCAGTGACACCAACTGCGTTTAGTTGCTATTAAACAGCACACATGCAGTAAGAACGACTGCGTTTCTGTGCAATTCAATAGCCCACTTGCATTAAGAAATGCATCAGAAAAGACACTGTGGGGCAGATTCATCAAGGGGGTACGACGGCGGATCTCCTGATCCGCCGTCGTATCTCTGAGATCCGACGGTCGGATCTATGCGACTGATTCATAAGAATCAGTTCCACATAGATCTCCCTTAGATCCGACTGGTGTAAGTGCCTTACACCAGTCGGATCTTAGGCTGCAATCTACCGCCGGCCGCTAGGTGTCGTCGCAGTTTTTTACGCGTCGGATATGCAAATGAGGAGAACCGCCGATTCAAGACCGAACGCCCGCCCGTCGCTTTTTTTTTACGTCGTTTGCGTTCGGCTTTTTCCAGCGGATAGTTACCCCTGCTATATGAGGGGTAGCTAATGTTAAGTATGGCCGTCGTTCCCGCGCTGAGATTCTAATTTTTACGTCGTTTGCGTAAGTCGATCGGGAATACGGATGGCAGGAATTTACGTAGCCGCCGAAAACATTGACGTCCTAGCGACGTCATTTGGAGCATGCGCACTGGCAAATTTCGCCGGCGACGCATGCGCAGTTAAATCGGCGCGGGAACGCGCCCGATTTAAATTGTACACTCCCCCTAGCCGCGGAATTTGAATTCCGCCGGGGGAGTTACGATCTGACGGTGCAATTTTCGAGGTAAGTGCTTGGTGAATTATGCACTTGCCTTGCAAAATTGGACCGGCGGATCGTAAATCAGATTGATTACGCGGATCTAAAGATCCGCTAATCTATCTGAATCTGGCCCTGTGTCTCTATCTCTCTCTCTCTCTAACTGTCTGACTGACTTCTCTAACAAAAGCCGGACCACACTACACAAGGCCGCCGTGCAGGTTGCCTTTTATAGTGTGGGGCGTGTACTAATCCCCCTGAGCCATAATTGGCCAAAGCCACCCTGGCTTTGGCCAATTATGGCTCTTCGTTTTTTGCGCGCTGTGATTGGCCAAGCATGCGGGACATACAGCATGCTTGGCCAATCATCAGCGCTCAATGGCGCAGTGAATTATGGGACGTTTTGCGTCACTCGAATTTGGCGCGAACGACCCGTTTTGTTCGAGTTTCGTCGAACGATCGAACGACCGATGTTCAAGTCGAACATACGTTCGTATCGAACGCGAAGCTCATCCCTAATCCTGATCAAATATGGATCAATCCTGAAGAAAAAGCATGAGAAACAAATTAGGGAACTGCTAGAAGAAATTCAGGCCTTTGAAATGCAACATAAAGTGACACTATCAATTTCTGTAGGAAGAGATCTAGGACATTTGAGAAGACAACTCACAGATATTATGCGGTTTAAAGCTAAAGCAACAATACAGAAAGGGAAAAAAACAAACTATGAACTAAGGGAAAAAAATGTAGCAAAGTAGAGTGTTAGCAGGTAAAATCAAAGAAAAAAATAATTTAACATATATACCACAAATAAAAGAGAGAGAGAGGGACAGCTAATACCTATGCACACCCAAAGAGATTGCCCAGACATTCGGGAAATATTATGCCTCCCTATATAACCTGACACAAAAATCTACTCTAGTATCGGACATAGAGGAATATCTCGAATCAGCAGGCCTTACCCGACTCCCATCATTAATGCGTCAGGCGTTAGAAAAGCCCATATCTACTGAGGAACTGACTGAGGTATTAAAAACGGTCAAGACTGGGAAACCCCCGGGCCCAGATGGTTTTAGGTTAAAATACTACAAAGAATTCCTCCCGATCTTAAGTACCCAGATGATTAAGGTTTTTAATGCAGTGGGCTCCACTTCGGCATTCCCTCCTGACTCACTTATGGCTCACATCATGTAATTCATAAAGAAGGGAAAGATCCAACAGAATGTGGAAGTTATAGACCTATCTCTTTATTGAATATTGACTTAAAACTCTTTACCAAAATTTTGGCCGCACGTCTCCAACCATGGCTTCCCTACCTAGTAGATTTGGATCAAGTAGGATTTATTCCAACAAGGGAAGCGAGAGACAGTACAACAAAAATCTTTAAAGGAGTTGTAAAGGAAATTTTTTCTTTTGCTGAAATGACTGTTTACAGGGTATAGAGACATAATAGTTAACTGATTCCTTTTAAAAATGATTAAAAATAGATAAAAATCAATCATATAATGTACCTTCAGTTTCTAGTTTCGTTTTTGCATGTTGTTTCCTGCTTCTGTGATGTACAGAGCACAGAGCCAATACAGGGCAGTGATGGTTTGGAAAACGAAACCGATTGGTGCTGAGGGGTTTTAGACACACAGTAATCACACCTCCTTGATTAGTGACCACAGAGAGAAAGCTCCCAGTACTGTGGTTATCAGGAAACAGAAAACCAAGAAGTGTGGAGATTAGAGAAGAATTACAGCAACTTGAGAGCAAAAACGAACATTGAGGACATGAAAACAGCACTGCATTAAGGTAAAGGAAGCTATTAAGATAAAAAAAAATTCCTTTACAAACCCTTTAATTTGGTACATCAAGCCAACGAGATGAACACACCCTGTGTGTTCTTGAACACTGATGCTGAAAAAGCATTCGACAGAGTCAATTGGCATTTTCTGTCTAAAACACTAGAACAGGAAGGCCTGGGGGAACATATGACCAGTTGGATAATGAGCGTCTATACCATTCCACATGCAGCCGTGAAAGTGAATGGAGTTCTCTCAAGACCCTTCGCCATCGGCACACGTCAGGGGTGCCCCCTTTCACCTTTACTCTTTGCCTTATCACTCGAACCATTGCTGAATAGAGTTTGTCAAAACCCAGATATAAAAGGAGTACAGGTGGGAGGGCGCACACACAAAGTCTCGGCATACGCAGACGATCTTCTGTTTTCTATGTCTTGTCCACATATATCGCTCCCTAACCTAGTAGAGGAGATTGAGAAGTATAGCATTCTATCCAATCTAAAAATAAACCACACTAAGTCAGAGGCTATGAGCATAGCAGTTCCATCTTCAATATGTAATAACATATATGCTCATTTTGGATTCAGGTGGAGACCGGCACTTAAAGCGGGAGTTCACCCATAAAAAATGTTTTATCCTTAGATTGATGCTCATTTTGTCTAGGGGAATCGGCTAGTTGTTTTAAAATCGAAGCTGTACTTACCGTTGTAGAGAGCGATCTTCTCCGCCGCTTCCGGGTATGGGTCTTCGGGACTGGGCGTTCCTTCTTGATTGACAGTCTTCCGACAGGCTTTCCGACGGTCGCATCCATCGCGTCACGAGTAACCGAAAGAAGCCGAACGTCGGTGCGGCTCTATACTGCGCCTGCGCACAGACGTTCGGCTACTTTCGGAAAATTGTGACACGATGGATGCGACCGTCGGAAGCCTGTCGGAAGACTGTCAATCAAAATAGGAACGCCCAGTCCCGCAGCCCATACCCGGAAGCGGCGGAGAAGATCGCTCTCTACAACGGTAAGTACAGCTTCAATTTTAAAACAAGTAGCCGATTCCCCTAGACAAAATGAGCAGGAATCGAAGGGTAAAACATTTTATTTCCGGGTGAACCTCCACTTTAAGTATTTGGGTACTTACATACCATCAAAAGAAAAATATACCTTTAGGATAAATTTCCCACCGGTATTTAACAAAATCACTTTTAGATAAATGGCAACACGGGTTACACTCATGGTTTGGCAGGATCAACATCACAAAATCTGTATTCTCCCAAAGATTTTATACTTGCTCCAAGCAATACCAATTACGATTCCAAAGAACTTTCTCCACCAGATACGTACCCTTTTTTTAAAATTCATCTGGGAGGGGAAACGACCAAGGATTAAAAGAGGTGCTGATGGCCCCTAAGAGCTGTGGGGGGATGGCGGTCCCCAACATAATCAAATATTATCATGCGATACATTTAGCAAGACTGGTGGACTGGTGTAGACATAGAGAGCTGAAACGATGGGTAGAGATAGAGCAACAGCTAAGCCCAATTCCATTAGGTAGAGCACTGTGGTGCTACACAGCTTTGCCGATCTCTCTTAAAAAAACACCCTACAATTGGTACGACCCTGAGAATTACAGCCACTCCACCCACCGAGCTCCAGACAACAGATCCACCCACAGAATCTGCAGTTTTTCAGTTCTTATAACAGAGGGGAGACATTTGACAGGTAAGGATACATGCAGGAGACATCTATATCCTTATAGATCAGCACTATGGCAGTAGTTTAGAAAGGATGAGAATGGGTTTACATCCACTTTAAGCCTTGCACATTGTTGGTTCACTTACCTTTTCCTTCGATTTGCCTTCTAAATTTGTCTGAATTTCTCACTTCCTGTTTCTCCTCAGTAAGCTTGTCCCCATCATCCATGGTGGTTAGTTAGCCAGAACAGTTTACTGAGGAGGAACAGGAAGTGAGAAATTCAGACAAAGAAAACAAAGAAAAAAACATTTAGAGGGGAAATCGAAGGAAAAGGTTAGTGAACCAACAATGCACTAGCTTAAAGGAACCTATTTAGAAAATAAAAACAAACACTGCGATGCAATCCCGAGTCTGGCTAGGGGATACCGCTTATGGCATTGGATTTCCACCCCGAGCCAGACTCGAGAATACCGCCAGAGTGGTTAAAGGTAATCCAATAAGGAGGGAGTTGCAGTAGTCAAGGTGAGAGATGACCAGAGAATGAATTAGGAGCTTTGTGTTGTCATTGGTTAGAAAAGGGTGTATTTTGGACATGTTGCGGAGGTAGAGGCAGCAAGCTTTGGACAGTGATTGGAAGGTGGGCTGAAAGGAGAGTTCAGATTCCAGAATTATACCTTGCCATGGGGGGACGGGTTGATGGTTGTACCATTGTTCTTAGCAGATAAGTCAGAGGAGGAAATATTATGAGTAGGGATGAGCTTCGTATTCGAGTCAAACTCATGTTCGATTCGAACATCGTATGTTCGATTGTTCGTCGAATTACAAACGTTATGGGCCGTTCGTGCCAAATTCGAGTGCTTGGCCAATCACAGCTTGCAAAAAACGGAGAGCCATAATTGGCCAAAGCCAGGGTGGCTTTGGCCAATTATGGCTCAGGGGGTTTAGTACACGCCCCACACTATATAAGGCTGCCTGGAAGTTGGCCTTGTGTAGTGTGTTGCAGTGTTTTACAGAGAGAGACAGAAAGAGAAAGTGTCATTTTTTAAAGCTACATAAAGCTGGTGTTCTCATATAAATTCCTACAGGCAGAGATCTGCTCATATTAATACCATAGGCAGGGGATCATTCTGCAAGTACTTTCACATGGTGTACTGTCTGTGTCCTCTGCACAGTGTGCACCTAAAGCTAGGTAAAACTGGTGTTCTCATATTAATTCCTACAGGCAGAGATCTGCTCATATTAATACCACAGGCAGGGGATCATTCTGCAAGTACTTTCACGTGGTGTACTGTCTGTGTCCTCTGCACAGTGTGCACCTAAAGCTACGTGGTGTGTGTACTGCATGTGTCCTCTGCACAGTGTGCACCTAAAGATACGTAAAGCTGGTGTTCTCATATTAATTCCTACAGGCAGAGATCTGGTCATATTAATACCACAGGCAGGGGAACTTTCTGCAAGTACTTTCACGTGGTGTACTGTCTGTGTCCTCTGCAGAGTGTGCACCTAAAACTATGTGGTGTGTGTACTGTCTGTGCCCTCTGCACAGTGTGCACCTAAATCTACGTAAAGCTGGTGTTCTCATATTAATTCCTACAGGCAGAGATCTGCTCATATTAATACCACAGGCAGGGATCAGCGGGTATTGTCAGTATTTGTGCAGCTACATCTCCCTGCAGGCCATTAGTATGTCTGGAAGGACAACAAGGAGAGGCAGAGAGTCACGAGCCGATAAAAGAGGGCAAGCAAGCTCTTCGTCTAGAGGCAACAGTGCTAGTCGTGGACACAGTGCATCCTTATCAGCACGTGGCCGTGTTGAGCCGCAACATTCCGAAGACTTGGTAGAGTGGATGACCAAGCCATCCTTATCCTCCTCATCCTCTCTCACCCAGGCTCAGGGTACTTTGTCTGGAAAAGCAGCTGCCAACGCGGCCTCTTCCCTCGGCTCAATGGCATCAGTCACTTCTTCCCTAGCCCCACCATGTCCTCCTGAGGAGTCCCCCGAACTGTTTGAACACAGTGTTGGGTACATGCTGCAGTAGGATGCACAGCGTTCTGAAGGCTCTGATGATGGTACACAGCTAGTAGAAGGCAGTAACGTGAGCTAAGAGAGAGAGGGTGCCCAAGAAGGACAGCATCTGGCAGTCATGTTCCCCCATACTGCCAGGTTTTCTACAGTGATAAGGAGGGAGGGGATGATGAGGTCACTGACTCCACGTGGGTGCCTGATAGGAGAGAGGAGGAGGAGGAGAGAGGAGGAGGAGGAGGCACATCTCCAATGAGGCAGGATGCCCTCCAGGGGCCAGCTTAAGGGCAGCACACCGACAGCATCACAACGCAGAGCTCCGCAAGTGCAGGGCGCTGCTGTCTCTGAGCGTTATTCCAAAAGTTCTTTGGTGTGGTCCTTTTTTGAGACGAGTGCATCAGATTGCACCGCTGCTATTTGCAACATATGTCTCAAGCGTATCTCGCCTGGCCAAAACATCACCCGCTTGGGCACCACATGCTTGACCAGACATATGTCGACCTGCCAAGCAGTTCGTTGGCAAGCGTACCTCAAAGACCCACACCAAAGAACAAAGCGGACCTCTCCTTGCTCCTCATCAGCTGGGATCTCCAACCCCACTATACCTTTAGTCCTCTCTGAAGCCTGCACTAATAAAACTGAAGGTGTAGAATTAGGTGTGTCACAGCTAAGTACTTGCGGGCAATCTACTATCGGTACACCGACGTCAAATTGTACCAGGCAAATTTCCCTGCCCCAGCTGCTGCAGCGCTGAAAGATGTTCTCTCCCAGTCATCCACATGCCCAGCGGTTGAATGCTAGCTTAGCTAAATTGCTAGCACTTCAACTGCTGCCTTTTCAGTTGGTAGATTCTTCCCCTTCCGTGAGTTTGTGGAATGTGCGGTAACTCAGTGGCAAGTTCCCAAACGCCACTTTTTCTCACAGAAGGCGATTCCAGCTCTTTTCCGGCATGTGGAGGGCAATGTCCATGCCTCGCTGGACAGGGCGGTCAGTGGTAAGGTGCATTTCTCTTCCGTTCATGGACGGACGGACACAGCAGCCTTTGACCATAGGGTATCATATCCTTCTTCCAGGAGAGATTAGGCAGAAAACAGCACTTTAAGTGTTAAAACACTTTCCTCAGTACAGCTCCTCCCAGGGGGCGTGGTCCCCTGGGTATAACCCACATTTTTTTTTCTGCCTAACGTCAGGAGAGACATGGCCTTCTGGAGTCCCTGTACTCTGGAGTTTTTTTGCGTTTTTTTCACTTTTATTTTGCTTTGTTCCTGCATTTTTGAATCCTGGGATTCTACTATCAACTGCCGACTGGGTGACAGGCTGGGTCTTGACTCTTCTAGTCCCCCCATGTTCGGCCATCGAGCGTGTGCCGGCCCTCAGCTCAGCTCTGGGTCGTCCACGACATGCCCCATTGCTCCAGGGGTGGCCGGGGAACTACATGTTCCAGGGCACACATATGACCGGTCTCTATGGCCTTGTCACAGTGTGTCTGGCCGACAGCCATGCCGTTTAGCGAACGTTGGTTCTGTCAGGAATGCCTCCAGCCGGTGGTTGCAGGACAGGTAAGTAGGCCCCTTGCCCTGGCAAGGTGGTATGGCTGGTGCTTCCCTGGGGAGGTCGAATGAAGGTCCGCCCTGCTTTCTTCTCTCCCTTCTTCCCCATGCTGGGTGGCGGCTGTAAGGGGGAGGGGCCTCCTGGGGTTCTCTCGCTCCCGGGGACCGTGTGTTGTGGGGTGCTGTGTTTTTTTTGTTGCTTTTGGGGAGTTGCTGTATGTGCTGGCCATGTTTTTTACTGTGTCACTGTGTTTTTAAACTGTGTATGGCCGCCATTTTGCCGCGGACGCAGTTTGCATTGTTCGGTGGCCATTTTCTTGTAGCCGCATGGTGTTTTTTACCTCGGACGGCGGCCATCTTGGAAAAGTCTTGGCCTCTAGTGCCTGAAATACCGCAGCAAAAGACCGCAAATCTCTCCCTGAGGGACAGCACAGCGCAGCCAGCACTTCTCAGCGCTTCAGCTCACACTGCAACCGGGTGGGGTGGTGAGTTATCTGGGGGTCCCCTGCCTTCTGTTTTGCAGCCGGGAGGTGACCGGTGGGTTTTTATGCCTTGCAGTGCTAGGGAGGCATAGCGGTGGGGGCAACATTGAGCCTGAACCGGGAGCTTCTACCCCAGCAATGCCTGAGTTAACCCTTAATGCCCCTGCCGCCTCTGTAGAGGCTATGACGGCAGTCCTTGAGGCGTTTCTCGCCAGGATTGAAGCGACTAGTGGCCAGAAGGGGGGTAAAAAGCGCCCCCTCCCTGAGCCTGCTTCTGGGGATGTCTCTGACGCAGAATCAGGCCCTGCTATTGCGTCTGGCTCTGGTTCTGTCATGTCAGATGATGCGGGCTTAACCCACGTGGACATTGAGGATGACTCAGGGTCAGTGCATGATAAGAAATTTGTTGGAGCTCTTATCTCTGCGGTGCGTGATACTCAAAAACTTGAGGATTTGGCGGAGGCATCGGATGTGCCGGTCCCTTTTGGGTTCCGCAAGCCACCCCGCACCGCAAGAGTGTTTCCTTGTGTTCAATATTTGGACAAGTTGTTATACAAGGAATGGGATACGCCACAGAAAGCTTTTGCTGTTCCAAAATACTTTGCGACCCGTTATCCCTTTGAGGAGGACTTTTTAAAAAAGTGGGTCTCTCCTCCATCAGTGGACCCTCCCGTGTCCAGATTGAGCAAAAACACCACGTTGCCTGTGGAAGGGGCTCCCGCCTTTAACTACTTGCCGACCGCCCACCGCCGTTATACGTCATCACTTTAGAGATGAATATCTCGGTAACGGTAGCAGCTGCTGCCACAATAGAGATATTCATCTCTTCTGTGGGCGGCCGTGTTAACGATAATGGCGGTCTCCGCGGCGAATCCGCCGCGAGATCGCCGTTATCGGTGGCAGGAGAGGGCCCCCCCCCCCCTCCCGCCGCTGTTCCGCGCCCTCCGCCGCTTACCGGAGCCGTCGGTAGCGGCGGAGGAGATCGCGACCATCCGGCAGCTGAGCGGGGACGAGACTGAAGGAAAATCTCCTTCGCCCGTCCCCATAGCTCCGCTGGGCGGAAGTGACGTCAAAACGTCAGTCCCGCCCAGCGTCTTAAAGAAACATTTTTTTTTTTGTCATTTGAAAAAATGACATTTCCAAATTTTTTTTTTTTTTTTTTTGCATTTAAGCCTAAATATGAGATCTGAGGTCTTTTTGACCCCAGATCTCATATTTAAGAGGACCTGTCATGCTTTTTTCTATTACAAGGGATGTTTACATTCCTTGTAATAGGAATAAAAGTGATAATTTTTTTTTTTTTTTTTCAGTGTTAAAAATTGTAAAATAAATAAAAATAAATGCGAAAAGCAAAAAAAAAATTTTTTAAAGCGCCCCGTCCCGACGAGCTCGCGCGTAGAAGCGAACGTATACGCGAGTAGCGCCGACATATGAAAACGGTATTCAAACCACACAAGTGAGGTATCGCCGCGATCGTTAGAGCGAGAGCATTAATTTTAGCCCTAGGCCTACTCTGTAACTCAAAAAATGCAACCAGTAGAATTTTTTAAACGTCGCCTATCAAGATTTTTAAGGGTAAAAGTTTGACGCCATGCCACGAGCGGGCGAAATTTTTAAGCGTGACATGTTGGGTATCATTTTACTCGGCGTAACATTATCTTTCACAATATATAAAAAAATTGGGCCAAATTTATTGTTGTCTTATTTTTTCATTTAAAAAAGTGAATTTTTTCAAAAAAAAGTGCGCTTGTAAGACCGCTGCGCAAATACGGTGTGACAAAAAGTATTGCAATGACTTCCATTTTATTCTCTAGGGTGTTAGAAAAAAAATATATAATGTTTGGGGGTTTTAAGTAATTTTCTAGCAAAAAAAATGGTTTTGTCTCGTAAACACCGACTCTGAAAAACAGGCCCGGGGCTAAAGTGGTTAAGGACCCCACAGGTGGTAAGAGCACACTGCTACCACAGTCTGGGAAGGGCAAGGAGCCTCCCTGAAAGCAAGGGCCTTCCTTTACTACCCCCTAGCATTTTTTTCGCCCGCCCAGTGCGGCAGGAAAAAGTTTTCAAGGTGCCAAGACCCATGCTGCAGGGCAGAAGCGCACCTGGTACCGCAAGCCTAATAAGCCTGCGGACAAACCTGCTTCCGCATGAAGGTCTGCCCTGCGAACGTGTCTCGGGTGGGGGGGCGACTTCGCGAATTCGCGGCTCGGTGGAGGTCTCTTCTTTCCGACCGTTGGGTTTGCAAAGTAGTTTCCTCGAGGTACAAGATAGAGTTCCTCTCTTGTCCGCCAAACAGATTTTTTCCTTCCAGCCTCCAGCTTCCTCCGGATCGCCGGAAGTATCTGTCAGGGGCTGTCCAGGATCTTCTGGTCAGGGGAGTGATTGTGCCGGTTCCCTCGATGGAACGGTTTCAGGGGTTTTACTCCAATCTGTTTGTAGTCCCCAAGAAGGAAGGGGTCCGTCCAATCCTGGACCTCAAGGCCCTCAATTGTTTTGTCAAAATGCAAAAATTCAGGATGGAGTCGATTCACTCGGTAGTGGCTGCTGAGGCAGTGTGGGATCGCTATCGTAGGATATCTGGACGACCTTCTCCTGAGAGCTTCCTCAAGCTCAGAGTTAGAAGAGGACGTGTCTATCACGTGTCAGACTCTCCGAGAGTTCGGCTGGCTTCTGGATATCCAGAAGCCAGTGTTGGTTCCGTCTCAGCGACTGGAATACCTGGGGTTAGTCCTGGATTCCGCGAAGGCGAGAGTTTTTCTCCCAACAGAGAAACTTCAGACACTGCAATCTGCGGTGCAGCAGTTGTTGACCCAGAAGTGGTCATCTCTTCGATTCTGCATGAGGGTTCTGCGTCTGATGGTGGCCTCTTTCGAGGCAGTTCCGTGTGCCCAATTCCACACCCGGGTGCTACAGAAGGAAATTCTGTCACATTGGGACAAGCTCCCTTCATCTCTGGATTACCAGATTCAGATGAGTCAACTGGTCAAGTCCACCCTGGTGTGGTGGCTGACGTCTCCGGTGCTTCGGACCGGGAAGTCGTTTCTGTCCTGCCATTGGACAGTGGTCACGACGGACGCCAGCCTCTCCAGTTGGGGGGGGCATTTGGGGCACCCGTTCAGCCCAGGGGCGCTGGACTCAGGAGGAGTCCCGCCTTCCAATCAATGTACTGGAGCTCCGGGCAATCAGGTTGTACCTTGCCAGGTGGTCCCTGGAACTGCAGGACGGACCGTTCAGGATACAGTCCAACAACGCCACGGCTGTGGCATACATCAATCATCAGGGAGGCACACGGAACTCAGCTGCAGCGATGGAGGTCGCGCACATCCTTCGGTGGGCCGTAAGGTCCGTTCCGGCTCTGTCGGCCGTGTACATTCCGGGAGTACAGAATTGGCAAGTCGACTACCTAAGTCGCCAAACACTAGACCAAGGAGAGTGGTCACTCCACCCGGAGGTGTTTCAGAGTCTGTGCCAAAAGTGGGGCACTCCAGACAGGGCACTCCAGACGTGGACCTTCTAGCGTCCCGTCTCAATCAGAAGGTGCCACGATTCGTGGCCAGGTCAAAAAGACCCGTGGGCGGACGCGTTGGTGGCACCTTGGGGTCACTATCGCCTAATTTAAGCCTTCCCTCCTCTGAAGCTTCTTCCTCGCCTGCTGCGCAGAGTGGAAGCCAAAGGGATTCCAACAATCCTGACCGCCCCAGAGTGGCCGCGCCGCTCCCGGTACGCGGACCTGGTGCGTCTACCCCTGAGAGAAGATCTTCTGTCGCAGGGTCCGATCTTCCAGCCTGCTTTACAGTCGCTGGCTTTAACGGCGTGGCTGTTGAGAGCCAGGTACTGAAGGACCGGGGCCTGTCAGGCTCGGTGGTCTCGACCATGCTGCGTGCAAGGAAGTATACTTCACAAAGGATTTACCATCGTACGTGGAAGGCCTACATCTCTATGTGTGAAGAGTTAAAATGGCACCCCCGTACATACGTGGTGTCCCGGATTCTGCTGTTCTTACAGCGTGGAGTGGATCAGGCTCTCGCCTTGAGTATGGTTAAGAGTCAGATTTCGGCTCTAGCTGTTTACTTTCAGCAACCCTTGGCAGCGCACTCCTTGGTGCGTACGTTTGTGCAGGGGGTCCGGCATGTGGCCCCTCCTGTGCGTCCTCCACTGCCCCCATGGGACCTGAATTTAGTCCTCTCGGTGCTTCAACAAGCTCCCTTTGAGGACATTTGGAAGATCCCTCTGTTGACTCTGTCCCAGAAGGTGTTTTTTCTGCTAGCGATTACCTCAGTCAGACGGGTGTCTGAACTGGCGACCTTGTCCTGCAAGGCTCCCTACTTAGTCATCCATGAGGATAAGGTGGTGCTGCGGCCGCAGCCGTCTTTTCTCCCAAAGGTCGTTTCGGCTTTTCACATTAATGAGGACATTGTGTTACCATCCTTGTGTCCTCGGCCGAAGAAGGCCACTTTACATTCCCTGGATGTGGTTCGGGCCCTACGTGTGTACTTATCTGCTACGGCTCTGTTCCGGAAGTTGGACTCACTGTTCGTGTCGGTGAATGGTCCTAAAAAAGGTCTGGCGGTCTCGTCGGCCACCATTTCTAGGTGAATCAGACAAGTTGTGCTTCAGGCCTATGCCCTGAAGGGGCGGGCGCCTCCCTTTCGAGTTACGGCGCATTCGACCAGGGCGATCGGTGCCTCTTGGGCTTTCCGTCATTAAGCCTCTGTGTTACAGGTGTGTAAGGCCCCGTACACACGAGAGGATCGATCCGCTGAAATTGATCCGCGGATCGGTTTCAGCGGATAGATCCGCTGGTGTGTACGATCCAGCGGATATTTATCCGCGGATATATTTCGGGCCGACCGATTTCCAGCGGATAAAAATTTCTTAGCATGCTAAGAAATCTATCCGCTGGAATCGGCTCCAGCGGATCGATCCGGTGGTCTGTACAGACTCACCGGATCGATCCGTCCGATTCCCTCCCTCGCATGCGTCGTAATGATTCGACGCATGCGTGGATATCCTTATATGACAGCGTCGCGCACGTCATCATCGCGGCGACGGCGCGACACGTCACCGCGGACGGAATTCTGCGGGGATTTTGATCTCCTGGTTAGTACAACCAGGAGATCAAAATCCACCAGAGGATTTATCCGCGGATACGGTCCGGAGGACCGTTTCCGCGGATAAATCCTCTCGTGTGTACCCGGCATAAGGCAGCGACCTGGTCGTCAAGTGGAGGTGAGTGCATCTTCGGATGCCTCCTTCGGCCGCAGGGTGTTACAAGCGGCAGTTTAACCGCTTAACGCCCGCCACACGACTAATTACAGTAGGTGTTTGTGATATTGTGCTTTTAGCACGACAGCGTCGCGCTGATACTCGGCGACATGGTGCCGAGATCTCGCACTCACTGGAATAGTGACAGCACATCCCAGCAAGCGCGTCATAGAAGCGACGGGAGATCCGACTTGGATTCCCGCCAATTCTACACGTGTGCGTCGTTTGTTATGAATCCTGAGGGGGAAGTCCCCGCCGGATTTTAAATAAAAATCCGGCATGGGTCCCCCCCTCAGGAGCATACCGGGCCCTTAGGTCTGTTATGGGTTGTAAGGAGAGCCCCCCTACGCCGAAAAAAACGGCATAGGGGGTCCCCCTACAATCCATACCAGACCCGTATCCAAAGCACGCCACCCGGCCAGCCAGGAAGGGAGTGGGGACGAGCGAGCGCCCCCCCCCTCCTGAGCCGTACCAGGCTGCATGCCCTCAACATGGGGGGGTTGGGTGCTCTGGGGCAGGGGGGCGCACTGCGGCCCCCCCACCTCAGAGCACCCTGTCCCCATGTTGATGAGGACAGGGCACCTTCCCGACAACCCTGGCCGCTGGTTGTCGGGGTATGCGGGCGGGAGGCTTATCGGAATCTGGGAGCCCCCTTTAATAAGGGGGCCCCCAGATACCGGCCCCCAACCCTAAGTGAATGAGTATGGGGTACATCGTACCCCTACCCATTCACCTGCAAGAAAAGTGGTAAAAACACAAATAAACCACACAGTGTATTAAAATATTTTATTAGTCTGCTCCGGAGGCCGCCCCCTGTCTTCTTTATTAGCTCTTTTACCAGGGGGAGCTTCTTCTTTGACGTCTTCGGGTGGGTGGGGGCCGCCGTCTGGTTCTCTTCCACCGCCGGGGGGGGTGGCTTTTAAAAAAGCCCCCACCCCTCCGGCGGGTTTCCTCCGGCGTCTTCGGCGGGGCTCTTCTTCTTCCGCTATCCCGACGGGTCTTCTCCGCTATCCGGGGGGTCTCCTTCTATGTTCGCCGCTCTCCGCTGTTGACTCGTCGCACCCCGGTTCTTCGTCTCGCAGTCCGGTCCCTTCTTCCGTGCTGTACGTCTTCTTCCGTGCTGTGAGTTCTTCTTCCGCGCTGTGACGTCATGTTCTTCACTTCTCTTCTTCTCCCGATGTTGACACGCCGGTCCTCCTCGCTGAAATGACGGATGCGCGCCTTGCATCGGACCTATATAGGCCTCACAGTCCCATCATGCTCTGTACCTACCCATGTGATACCTACCACGTGGTAGGTATCACATGGGTAGGTACAGAGCATGATGGGACTGTGAGGCCTATATAGGTCCGATGCAAGGCGCGCATCTGTCATTTCAGCGAGGAGGACCGGCGTGTCAACATCGGGAGAAGAAGAGAAGTGAAGAACATGACGTCACATCGCGGAAGAAGAACTCACAGCACGGAAGAAGACGTACAGCACGGAAGAAGGGACCGGACTGCGAGACGAAGAACCGGGGTGCGACGAGTCAACAGCGGAGAGCGGCGAACATAGAAGGAGACCCCCCGGATAGCGGAGAAGACCCGTCGGGATAGCGGAAGAAGAAGAGCCCCGCCGAAGACGCCGGAGGAAACCCGCCGGGGGGGTGGGGGCTTTTTTAAAAGCCACCCCCCGGCGGTGGAAGAGAACCAGACTGCGGCCCCCACCCACCCGAAGACGTCAAAGAAGAAGCTCCCCCTGGTAAAAGAGCTAATAAAGAAGACAGGGGGCGGCCTCCGGAGCAGACTAATAAAATATTTTAATACACTGTGTGGTTTATTTGTGTTTTTACCACTTTTCTTGCAGGTGAATGGGTAGGGGTACGATGTACCCCATACTCATTCACTTAGGGTGGGGGGCCGGTATCTGGGGGCCCCCTTATTAAAGGGGGCTCCCAGATTCCGATAAGCCTCCCGCCCGCATACCCCGACAACCAACGGCCAGGGTTGTCGGGAAGGGGCCCTGTCCTCATCAACATGGGGACAGGGTGCTCTGAGGTGGGGGGGCCGCAGTGCGCCCCCCTGCCCCAGAGCACCCAACCCCCCCATGTTGAGGGCATGCAGCCTGGTACGGCTCAGGAGGGGGGGGGGGCGCTCGCTCGTCCCCACTCCCTTCCTGGCTGGCCGGGTGGCGTGCTTTGGATACGGGTCTGGTATGGATTGTAGGGGGGCTCTCCTTACAACCCATAACAGACCTAAGGGCCCGGTATGCTCCTGAGGGGGGGACCCATGCCGGATTTTTATTTAAAATCCGGCGGGGACTTCCCCCCTCAGGATTCATAACAAACGACGCACACGTGTAGAATTGGCGGGAATCCAAGTCGGATCTCCCTTCGCTTCTATGACGGCTCTGTCTCCATCGCGGCAAGCCAGCTCGGCGCTGGCTCCCGCGATGGGGCTCGTAGGTGCTCAATCTCGCCGAGAAAGAGAGCGAGATTGACACAAAATCGGGTTCACCTACTGTACGTCCACAGAATGGCACGTACAGGCAGAAGGGCGTATATATACGTCCTTGCCTTCTAGCGGGTCGGGGGTCCGATCAGGACCCCCTCCGCAGCATGTGGCAGACGGCTTACCTGCGGGAGCGATCCGAAATGAGGGGGTCTGTTCGTTTCTGTCTGCCCCCTCGTGATCGCTCCCAGCCAATCCCGCGAGCCTCCGCCGTGTCACTTCCTCTGCCTGTAAAATGTAAACATAGGCAGAGGAAGTGATGCAGCTCTCATCTCGGCAGTATTTTCAAACCGCCGAGATGAGAGAAGACTCACACAGTAAGTCGCACAAACACTACACTTACACCACACATATAGGCACACTTAACCCCTTCCAATCACCCCCCCACCCCCCTGTCACTGAATGCAGTGATCATATATGTACTGATCACTGCATTTAGTGTCAGTGTGACAGTTAGTGTGACAGGCAGTTAGTGTTAGGTCCAGGGTAGCCCCGTACCCCCCCTAATAAAGTTTTAACCCCTTGATCACCGCCCTAGTTAACCCTTTCACTCCCTATTGCCAGTGTCACTAAGCGATCATTTTTCTGATCGCTGTATTAGTGTCACTGTTGCCGCTAGGAAGCTAATTTTTTTTTTATTGGGATTTTTTTTACTAAAGACATGTGGCTAAATAAATTTTGGTCTAAATGTTTGACTAAAATTTCGTTTATTCAATTTTTCTTATAACAAAAAGTAAAAAATATTGATTTTTTTTCAAAAATGTCGCTCTATTTTTGTTTATAGCGCAAAAAAGAAAAATCGCAGAGGCAATCAAATACCATAAAAAAAAGCTCTATTTGTGGGAAGAAAAGGACGCAAATTTGTTTGGGAGCCACGTCGCACGACCACGCAATTGTCTGTTAAAGCGACGCAGTGCCGAATTGTAAAAACGCCTCTGGGCATTTAGCAGCATATTGGTCCGGGGCTTAAGTGGTTAAGGTTGGAGTTCCTCCGTTGAGAAACTCCGGTTTTTGTTTGGGGTGTAGCTTCGTTTGCTGTGTTGTTTTCCCACCCCTCCAATTTTTTTGACACTGCTTGGGGACGTCCCTAAGGTCAAAGGCTGCTGTGTCCGTCCATGAACGGAAGAGAAAATAGGATTTTTGTACTTTGGCTTACCAAAGCGTTCGTAATTCGACGAACGATCGAACATACGATGTTCGAGTCGAACATGAGTTTGACTCGAATACGAAGCTCATCCCTAGACAGGAGCCACACAGTGGCAAAGGTTCTGCCAGCTCTGCAGGGGCAGGCTCAGAGGTGGTTGACGCCACGCCAGCTTAAGCCAGGAATTGTGGTTTGCGACAATGGCACAAACCTCCTCTCTGCCCTGCGACAGGGACAACTGACCTATGTGCCCTGTTTTGCTCATGTCCTTAACTTGGTGGTGCAGCGGTTCTTGGGCAGGTACCCGGGCTTACAGGATGTCCTGAAGCAGGCCAGGAAACTCTGTGTGCATTTCCACCAGTCATATAATGCCAGTGCTCGGCTGGCAGACCTCCAAAAGGAACCTGCCCAAGAAACGCCTAATCTGTGACATGCCCACCAGGTGGAACTCTACGTTGGCCATGCTGCAGCAGCTGCACATGCAGCATGGGCCATGAATAAGTATCTGTGCCAATATGGCAGCAGGACAGGGTCAGGGGAGCTTGTTTTTTTCCCCCACGCCAGTGAGCCATGATCAGGGATGCATGCACTGTCCTGTCACCATTTGAGGAGGCCACAAGGATGGTGAGCAGTGACAGTGCATGCATCAGTGACACTGTCCACCTGTTGGAGCACACGCTGCGTGGAATAATGAACAGGGCCCTTGAGGCAGAACAGAGGGAGGAAGAGAAGGACTTCCTTACCTCTCAAGACCCCCTTTATCCAGACAGTGTTCCTGCTTGTCCGCCTATCACACAGGAAGAGGATGAGGAGGAGGAGGATTGTGTCAGCATGGAGGTGGAACCTAGCACTCAGCATCAGCAGCAGTCTTCAAGGGATCTTTTACAGTCCCAAGAAACCCATGGACTTGTACGTGGCTGGGACGAGGTGGCTGCGGATCATGTTGTCCTAAGTGACCCAGAGGATTCCGCACCGAATGCCTCAGCAAACCTAATCTGTATGGCCTCCCTGATCCTGCAAAGCCTGCGGAAGGATCCTTGTATTCGTGCTATCAAGGAGAGGGATCATTACTGGCTGGCAACCCTCCTTGATCCACGTTACAAGGGTAAGGTTGCGTACCTTATCTTGCCGGCGCAGAGGGAGCAGAAGATGAAACATCTTCGGGAGGCCTTGCAGAAAGGTCTGTGCAATGCGTTCCCAGAGACTGGGAGGTTACAAAATCCTGGCCCTGGACAACGTGTTGCTGAGGCTTCGGTCAGTCACAGAAGGAGCGGTGGAGAAGGTGGCCTTCTGACCGATGCGTTCAGACATTTTTTTAGTCCGCAGCCCCAAGGTATGACCGGTTCCAGCAACCATCGCCAGCGTCTGTTTTACATGGTGCGGGAATACCTAGGGGAAAGATCAGACTTGGACACCTTTCCCACCGAAAATCCTCTGGCTTACTGGGTCTTGAGGATGGATCACTGGCCAGAGCTTGCACAGTATGCAACTGAGCTACTGGCCTGTCCTGCATCCAGCGTTCTTTCGGAAAGCACATTTAGTGCTGTTGGAGGCTTTGTAACCGATCACAGGGTGTGCCTGTCCACCGACTCGGTCGATCGGCTGACCTTCATAAAAATGAATCAATCAGTCTTGGATCACCAGCTACCAAGCACCTGATGCTGATGTAACCAAATATTTTTTTTTGAAATGTCAGATCCCTTCAAGACTGCTTATGCTGATGCTGAATGACTATCCTGTTATGCTGAGTGACTATCCTTTTCCTCCTCAATGATCATGCTGATAGCTTGTAAGGGTAAATTTTTCTGCCCCTGTGTAACAGAGGCGTGTAATTAAAATTTTTGATGCAATACTTTGCAGCGGGCTCATTCCTGCGCTCCAACTAGAGTATCTGTGAGGGGTTACATTGTTGTGGCACCAGCACCTTAGGCCCAATTTTTCTGCCCCTGTTTAACAGGGGCGTGTAATTACAATTTTTGATGCAATACTTTGCAGCGGGCTAATTCCTGCGCTCCAACTAGAGTATCTGTGAGGGGTTGCAGTGTTGTGGCACCAGCACTAGTGCCTAAGGCCCAAATTGTCTGCCCCTGTTCAACAGGGGCATGTAATTACAATTCTTGATCTAATATTTCACAGCAGGGCCCATTCCTGCGCCCACCAAGAGTAACTGTGAGGGCTTACAGTCTTGTGGCACCACCACCAACAAAGGCACGATTTTTCTGCCCCTGTTCAACAGGGGCCTGTAATTAAAATTTTTGATCCAATATTTCACAGCAGGGCCCATTCCTGCGCCCACCAAGAGTAACTGTGAGGACTTACAGTCTTGTGGCATCAGCACCAAAGGCCCAATTTTTCTACCACTGTTCAACAATGGCATGTAATTACAATTCTAGATATAATAGTTCACAGCAGGGCATTCCAGCACCCACCAAGACTAACTGTGAGGGCTTACAGTGTTGTGGCAACACCAACACCTAGGGCCCAAATTTCTGCAGAGTATATACGGCAGGCCCCTACTTTCAAACATCCAACTTACAAACGACTACTACTTGCAAACGGAAGGAGACAACAGGAAGTGAGAGGAAATCTACCCCTAGGAAAGGAAATTCTCTTCTGTAAGACTTGTCTCCTGTCCACTGATGCTTTATCACCAATCTTTGTTTCACAAAAAAAAAACAAATTTTCAAAAAAACATTTGTCATTGGGACAGAAAGTGAGATGCAATCTTCTGAACAGATGTGCACAGACAGAAAAACAAATGTTACAGGGGTGATAACCCTTCTCTAGGTTTTCCAAAAAGCTTAAAAATAGATTTTTTGGCTGGAGCTACACTTTAAAAAAGTACCAGTTCAAAATTACAAACAGATTCTACTTACCAAACAAACCTACCTGTCTTGTTTGCACCGCCTGTATACTGCTGTACAAAGTATATAGGGCCAAAGGGGCTGGTAATGACCCAGGGAGAGGGGGTGAAACCCATGCTATTTTTCTCAATGATTTTCATCCATATTGCAGGGACCAGACATTACATTAAAGCCGAAAGCAGTTTTAAATTACTTTTTTCTTATAGTAATGTCATTTTGTGCAGGGACAGTTCTAAACATGTGAAACACGTGCCACTTCACAGGCATACTATAGACACCCAGCAAGTACGATATTTAAAGGAATTTTTCAATTCTTTTTCACTTTAAGCATCATTAAAATCAATGGAGGTGGTACACAGTATATCACCTAGATGCCCCCTTTCTATGGTGTGGTATTCAGTATATCACCTAGATACCCCCTTTCAATGATGTGGTATACCGTATATCACCTATATAAGTTATATACCCCCATTTCTATGGTATGGTATACAGTATTTCACCTATATGAGGTATATATTCCCCTTTCTATGGTGTGGTACACAGTATATCACCTAGATACCCCCTTTCTATGGTATGGTATACAGTATATCACCTAGATACCCCCTTTCTAAGGTGTGGTATACAGTATATCACCTAGATACCCCCTTTCTATGGTATACAGTATATCACCTAGACGCCCCCTTTCTATTGTGTGGTACACAGTATATGACCTATATACTCCCTTTCCATGGTATAGTATACAGTATATTCCATTTCTATGGTTTTGGTAAGGTGACATGATGTCACTATGCCCAGTGCTCACATTTGGTGTGTGACTGGGTGGCTTTGTCAGCAGCAGGAAGTGGTGGATGTAGCAGTGTCTGTTCGGAGAGTGATGATGTGAGTGTGCCTGTGTCTGCGGTCTCCTGTACAGCAGAGCTTCTTGTAGAGAGTGTAGCGGAGCGCGCCATTGAACAGAACAGAGAGTGCAGTGTAGCCGGGTGTGACGGGGGTGTCTGAGGGCTGTATAGAGGACACCTGACTGGACGTTCGGCTCGTGTGTGAGGGGGTGACTGTGTCCCTAGGTAAAGTTTAGAGAGGAGAGTGTTAATGGCAGATGTTAGCGGAGTGAATGGAAGACTTGTGTACTAAGCACAGCTATCTGTCCGGGTGTATAGAGCGGAGTAGTTATTTGTGTGTAGTCAGGTGTGAGGAGGACACAGGATGTCTCTGAGGAACGAGTTGCTGAAGTCCGTGTGGTATGCCTTCACTTCACTCGACACCGAGAAGAGCGGCAAAGTGTCCAAGTCCCAGCTGAAGGTAAGTGCATTCCTCACACTGCCATGTCTTATGTCTATATACCTTTCCTAATGACACTCATAGATTTCAGGAACTGGCTGAGAAAAACACTGACTCATCAATTCAGTTTTTTTTTATTCAGTCATTAAAACGTTCAGAGTCTTAAAACTTTCCATAAGTATAACAGTGGTTGTCGTTGTTGTTTTTCCTTATGGGGGCCATTAAACGCTTCGATTTTATTGCAGATTTTAACTGAATCTGCGAAATATAAAAATCAAATAGCTGTAACTACCCTTTCAATCAATTTACACCCAATCTGGATCGACTCGGGCAATTATTGATAGTTTTTCATCCATCGGCAGCACCAAGACACTTTGTTCGTGAATGCGATTGTATTTGAAACCATCATGAGATGTCTTGGTGGAAACAGAGATGCTATTGCTGACTTACCATCGGAAGTTACCATCTTATCTTAACTAGCCATAGAAATCCACTTTGCTGTGTGTGGCACATCAATCGATTGACTATAGCTGAATTATTCCAATCAGAAGACATCGATTAGGCTGGCCATCCACTATACAAATTTGTTCTACAACTTTCCTTTAGATCAGGGGTCTCCAAAGGTTCTATACAAAGGGCCAGTTTCCCATCCTTCGGACTTTAGAGGGACCGGACTGTGGCCATCGGGAGTAGAAAAAGCATCAGTTGGGGGTAAACAATCCCTCATCTTTTGGTGTCGGTGAGAAAAACTGTGCCCCATCGTTGGTGTCATTTAGAGGAATTGTGCCGTGTCATTGGGGGGAATTGTGCCCAATTTTGGTGTCATTGGGGGGAATTGTGCCCCGTCGTTGGTGTCATTGGGGGAATTGTGCCCCATTTTGGTGTCATTGGGAGGAATGAACCCCCATTGTTGGTGTTATTGGGCCCTATTGTTGGTGTCATAGGGAGGAACTATGTCCCTTTGTTGGTGTCAGTAAATGAAGTACTGCCCCAAGGGCCAAATAAAAGCAAGCAAAGGACCCCTGGGATGCAGTTTGGAGACCACTGCTTTAGATTTACCAAAATCATACAATATGAAGTCACACCTAAACACTATACATTTGTGTATGCAATCAGGCAGGCCCTTGCACTACATAGTTGAAGGTAAATCTAAAGGAAATCGAACAAGAAAATTGTATAATGTATGGCCAGCTTTAGAAAATAAATCAATCATTTGCCCAAAGGACCTATAGCCCCCATTGGTGTTGGCTGGGAACCGGGTTAAAGTTGTAGGTATCCATTGGCCAGCCCTCCCAGAATGGATTAGTGGTTATGTAAACTTTGGCAAGTTCTTTTCACTGGTTTGTTCATTGTTTTAGCAGATTTACCTGGAACAGGTCCGGTGGTGATTGTCCGCCTATTCATAAGGGGCGCAGGGGCATTGGCCCCCTAATTTCCATGGGTGGGAGGCAGACACAGTGAGTTCTACAGGTTTTTTTTCTTGTAAAGCACACAATTAGAGCCAGAGGCTCGAATTGGCTTCAAAAGGTTGGGCTCAGGGCGTAGAGCACTGCGCCCTGAGCCCACCTACTTGTGACAATAGCGAATCAACATCTGTTGTCTTCTTTCTTCTGGATTGGCCAGGAGGAGAAGCCGGGAAAGCCGCCCGTGACCTAGATGGGGTAAGTGCTGGGCTGGTGGGCTTGCGAACGGGGCTGGTGAGTGGACGGGAAGGGAGACAAAAAATGGAGCTCCAGCTGTCACTGGTGATTGTACCTGTAGAGATTTGATCCTCGCCAGAGGCAGGATCGGCTAAACAGGCTGCCTGTCTGTCCCTAAGGAATATCTCCTTTGTAGCCAGATGCAGCTGATTGTCACCCATTCACTGGCACAAATGCTGCTGAATCTTTATTGTTTGTGATTAGACTACATTCACACTGGCGATTAGAGCCGATGCGATTTGTAGCGACAGTTCCTTCTGTGGCTCTCAGCAGGTAGGTGCAGTCGCCAGCCCTGTTCACTATAATGACAGGTGGCTGGTGGCCGCAGCTATTAACCACTTTGTGTGCATCCAGAAGCGATCACCGCTGCATCTGAATGGATACAAACACTGTTCAGTTGACAATTCCACCTGGTAGCTTTGATTTTTCAAGTTGAAAGATGTCGGGTGGGAGGTGTCCAACAGAGCTATCCACTATCCACAAGGTATGACATTACCTTGCAGGGACAAAGTCCCCCCCACAAAGAGTTTACTACCTCTTAAAAGGCGGCCATACGTGGCCTAGTAACTACAAGCAATGGGAGTGTTCTGAACATGTATTATGACAACTGGGTCAGGCTTTTCTGATTGGTGGAAATGATCATTATTTTCTGTTTACAACCGATAGTCCAGTATGTACTGTATTTTTCCAGTGGTAAAAAAAAGGAAGAAAACTTTTATTGGTACTAACAGCTGTTGGTTACGATTGGAACTCAAATGAGGATGAATAACTGACACATCCACTGTTGTTCCTGACATATGACCATGTATGGCTTCAAACTGGTTAAAATCTGACTATTCAATCTCCTTTAGTTTTTTTTTTTTTAATTATGCAGTGTGGGGACTTAAAGTGGAGGTTCACCCAAAAACGTAATTTTTAACATTAGATTGATGCTCGTTTTGTCAAGGGGAATCGGGTGTTTTTTTTTAAATCGAAGCAGTACTTACCGTTTTAGAGAGCGATCTTCTCCGCCGCTTCCGGGTATGGGCTGCGGGACCGGGCGTTTCCTATTTGAATGACAGGCTTCCCAAGGTCGCATACATCGTGTCACGATTTTCCGAAAGTAGGCGAACGTCGGAGCGCAGGCGCCGTATAGAGCCGCACCGACGTTCGGCTTCTTTCGGCTACTCGTGACGCGATTTATGCGACCGTCGGAAGCCTGTCAATCAAATAGGAACGCCCCAATCCCGAAGACCATACCCGGAAGCGGCAGAGAAGATCGCTCTCTAAAACGGTAAGTACTGCTTCTTTTTAAAAAAAAAACACCCGATTCCCCTTGACAAAATAAGCATCAATCTAATTATTAAAAAAAAGATTTTGGGTGAACTCCCGCTTTAAAGCTGAGTTCTACCCATTTAAAAGTCAGTAGCTACAAAAGGTGTATAAAAATACACAGTGTATAAAAATAAACAGACACTCACCTGTCCCACGATCCAGCGATGAAGCCGCCCAAAGCCTTGCTCCTCTCCCCCTCCTCTCCATGGTGCTGGCATTGCAAGTGTGGGACGCCCGGCCGTGACAGCTTGCGGCTTCACAGCCGGGCACGCACTGCGCATTCGCGAGTCACGCTGCGCTGTCTTGAATGGCCAGGCAATCCCAGAAGATTGGAGGGGGGGGAGGTGCCAGAAGTGGGAGCTGGGTATCTGTCAAAACCAGGTACCTGCCCCCCCCCCAAAAAGAAAATGACATGCCAAATGTGGCATGTCAGGGGGTCATGAGTACTTAAAGTGAAAGTTCAATTCTTAGGTGGAACTCCGCTTTAAAGTAATTGAAAAGTCAATTAAAAAATAAATAAAATAACATGTTATACTTACCTCCTCTGTTTAGTGGTTTTGCACAGGGCAGCCTGGATCCTCCTCTTCTTGGGTCCCTCTTCGCTGCTTCTGATCCCTCCCTCCTGTCGAGTGCCCCCACAGCAAGCATCTTGCTATTGGGGCACCCGAGCTGAGCTGCAGCTCCCTGTCTCCATTTAGACACAAAGCTGCCGTTCTGCCCCGCCCCCTCTCTCCTGATTGGGTAACTGACTTTGACAGCCATAGGAATCAATGGGGCCGCTGCTGTGTCTCATCAGTATGTAGAGTCCCCGACAGCAGAGGGACTTGTGGACATCACTGGACAGAGATGGGGCTCAGGTAAGTATTAGGGGGTGCTGAGGAGGCTGCTACACACAGAAGACTTTTTAACTTAAAGCGGAGTTCCACCCATATAAAAGTCAGCAGCTACAAAAAGTGTAGCTGCTGACTTTTAATAATCGGACACTCGCCTGTCCCACGATGCGGGTGAACGAAGCCCCGATCCTCTCCCCCGCCTGTTCTCGACACCAGCATTGTGACTGTAGGCACCTGGCTCTGGCTTCAAAGCCGGGCACGCACTGTGCATGAGCGAAACGCGCTGCACGCTGTGATTAGACGGGCAATTTTCTGGGACCTGTGATGTGTCCCAGAAGATTGCACGGAGGGAGGGGGAGAGGTGAACTTCCTTCTGGCTCCGCTGTGGCCCGGAAGGAAATGGGAGCTGTATGCCTCTAAAAAGAGGGTATCTACTCCCCCCCCCCAAAAAAAAAAATGACAGGGGGTCACCTTCACTTAAAGCGGAAGTTCAATTTTTGGGTGGAACTCTGCTTTAATGCATAGAATGGATTAATATAAAAAACCTTCTGCCCTTACAACTCCTCTAGTCTAAAATATAATTAAAGGTAAAACTTTGGGTTGTCCCCAGAAAAGTAATAGAGGGGAACTTTTCCAATCTGAATACTGTCCTGGGGGTCCCCAAGGGATTTTCTTAAAAGTGATTGTAAATGATTACCTTGTAAAACAAGCCATTCAGTTTAAAATTTAAATGAAAGGCAAAACATTTTTGTATAGCTATAAAAAAATAAAACATTATAAATAATTTTTTTCCCCTTATTCATAACTGATCACATTCCCTCAGTTTTCAGGTGCATAAGAGCTGTGAAGCAGCAGCCCACTGAGCTTCCCCTTGACTGGCTGGGGCATGTCAGGACAAGTCGGATCATTGGAGGAGAGTACACCGAGTTCCCAGCATAGCTAGAGAACTGACCACGGTGTGTTCTCCTGCTTAGTGTTGTCAGTTTTTTTTAGGAAAGGGGAGGGACTGGCAGGAACACCAGGGATTGCACATAAAGGAAGCAATACAAAGAGAACAGGATACTTACATGGTACAGCAGGCAAAGATCTGGAATATGAAGTGTTGCAGTATCAAACGCTTTTATTTGCAGGGATTTCCTCTCACTTTGGCTGTGGGACAGGAAGTGAAGAGAAATCTCCACAATGGGACGCAGATGGTGAAACAACTTGCTTAATCCAAAAAAAACATTTTTTTGCCTATAGTTCTACTTTAACTGATTGGATATCATTTGAGTGGGTTGTTTATATGGATTCTTAGGCTGCATTCACACCTGAACGCGGCGTATTTTACCGCGACAAATTGCGGCGTTTTGTCCCGCGATTTGCCGCGACACGGAAACATACACAGGAGGGGTGATCAACATTGTCGGCTATGGCCGAAAGCCGCCTGAAAAAAAGGTCCGGGACTTGTTTTGAGCTTCAGGCATTTTGGCGTTCGGCGTGGAGATGTGAACCATCTCCATAGCCGACAATGTAAAATCACCCCTCCAGCTTATTGCAGGCTGCAATAGCGTCGCGCTACAGGCGACAATACGCCTAGGTGTGAATGCAGCCTAACCCTTGGTTCACACCTATGCATTTTTTTTGCATAAACGCACTACAGTCCATTAAACATGGTTTCCTATGGATCTAATTCACATCTGTGTGTTTTGAGCCAATGCTTTTTTTGGAAAGGGTCAGGGACTTTTTTCCCACAACATATTTTGCTTTGCGTGCAATAGACTTCAATGGACCCACACCAAAACGGCAAATGTTTCGTTTTTTATGCATTTTTTGGGGCCAATAGGAAAGTATGACAGTTCTGTTCATGGAGTGCGACTGATGAGACTAGGATGCAGATTTACACTCTGGCACTTCATGAACAGAACTGTCATACTTTCCTATTAGGCCTCATGTACACTGCTGCTTGTAAACAGACGTTTAGGAGCAGTTGGTCAAAAACACATATAAAAGAACGCAAAATGCCACGCAATCGCCCCGTAAAAATCGCATCAACTGCAACCTGCATAGATATGAACTTAGCCTTACCAAAAAAAAAAAATGCATTTTACATTTGCTACAGCTTTGTTGTAGCCGAGGAGAAAGCAAGGGGGGGCAGAGTGGCTTAGGCCTCATTCACATTGGTGCTGAGACCCGTACTGCGTGAATGAGCAGTTTGTTTATGCGATTGGAGCCGTGCATCTGCCCCTGCACCCCTGGCACACTAGGATGTGCGACTGTATCTGTACAGCTGCTGCATCCCCATTCTGTAACTTAGGCATTTGCAACCAACTCTAGGCGGTTAGAGCCACATAAACAAACAGCTCTTTCATGCTTTTTTGGCCTCGAGACCCTGGCGAATGAAGCCATACACTGTAAGCAGAGGGACCTTGGGAGAAAGGTCAGTAAATAGGGCACTTTATGGCCAGGTACACACTATTTGTTTTTTCCCACCCGGTTGAATGAAAAAAAACTGTCAGCTCCGGTCTCCCGCAAATATGTGCAACCAAAACTTCTGTTTTTAATGCAAATTGTTAAAGCCATTATGTATTTTTTTTGCAGGCTGGCTGATAAGTGTGCTGGGAAAACGTATTTGTTTGTACTACTACACCAGTAACTTGGCAGTATATGTCAAATGTACCTTCTTAATAAAGCGGAGCTCCACCCTAAAGTGGAACTCACGCTGATCGGAACCCGCCCCCCCTCCGGTGTCACATTTGACACCTTTCAGGGGGGAGGGGGTGCAGATACCTGTCTAAAGACAGGTATCTGCACCCACTTCCGGCCACACGTCTCAGGCAAAAGACGGGTTTTTCCAGACTTCCCGTCTGTCCCCCGTTGTGTGCTGGGAACACTCGGCTCCCAGCACACAGCGTGTGAGCCAATCGGCGGGCGCAGCGCGACTCGCGCATGCGCCGTAGGGAACCGGGTAGTGAAGCCGGAGCGCTTCACTTCCTGGTTCCCTCACTGAGGATGGCGGGGGGAGCAGCAGAGAGACGAGCGATCGCTCGTCCTCTGCTGCTGACGGCGCTGGACTCTAGGACAGGTAAGTGTCCTAATATTATTTTTTTTTACTGGCACATCCGCTTTAAAGTGGCTTGATTTGTAAGTCCACCATAAGTTTAACATGCCCTCTGCTGTGCCACAGCACACTAGTTAGGGGATATTGCGGGGTTGATCTTGTGCAGAGTATACAGGCATTTATACCACTGGGTCAGTGTTTTATAGCCCATCTCTTAAAGGGGTTGTAAAGGTACAATTCCTTTTTCCTAAATAGCTTCCTTTACTGTAGTGCAGTCCTTCACTTACCTCATCCTTCCATTTTGCTTTTAAATGTCCTTCTTTCTTCTGAGAAATGCTCACGTCCTGTTCTTCTGTCTGTAACTACACACAGTAATGCAAGGCTTTCTCCCTGGTGTGGAGTGTCGTGCTTGCCCCCTCCCCTGGAATACAGGAGAGTCAGGACGCTCTCTACGTTGCAGATAGAGAAAGGAGCTGTGTGTTAGTGGGCGTCCTGACTCTCCTGTAGTCCAAGGGAGGGGGCGAGCACGACACTCCACACCAGGGAGAAAGCCTCGCATTACGGTGTGTAGTTACAGGCAGAAGAACAGGAAGTGAGGATTTCTCAGAAGAAATAAGGACATTTAAATGCAAAATGGAAGGATGAGGTAATTGAAGGAGGACTGCATTAAGGTAAAGGAAGCTATTTAGGAAAAAAAATAATTGTTCCTTTACAACCCCTTTAAGCAGAGCTGACCACATTTAGTTTAGGGGATGTCTTCACCTGGTCTTCCTTCTGGGTTTCTTCAGAGCGTATGCACTGGTGACATCATTTGCTGCATGCAGTGTGAATATCTCAGTGCAAGTTTAGGAAATATTCACTGTACCTACAGGTAAGCCTTATGCCGCGTACACACGATCATTTTTCAGCATGAAAAAAATTGTCGTTTTTCAGCATGTCTAAAAAACGAAGTTTTCCCAACTTCATCATTAAAACGATGTTGCCTACACACCATCGTTTTTAAAAAATGATCTAGCAAAGCGCGGTGACGTACAACACGTACGACGGCACTTTAAAGGGGAAGTTCCATTCGCCTTTTGGCTGCTTTAGCTGATTCCGTGTTAGTAAAAGACAATTCGCACTTTTTTTTGTCTGTTAGGCCTTGTACACACGACTGGATCTATCCGCTGGGATTTATCCGCAGATCAGTTCCAGCGGATAGATCCGGTCGTGTGTACGGCCTAGTGGACATTTATCGGTGGATAAAAATCCAGCCGACGGATTTCAAGCGGATAAAAATTTCTTAGCATGCTAAGAAATCTATCCGCTTGAATCCTGTCCAGCGGATTGATCCGGTGGTCTGTACAGACTCACCGGATCAATCCGTCCGCTCCCCTCCCTCGCATGCGTCGTAATGATTCGACGCATGCGTGGAAGTCTTTACCTTCCAGCGTCGCGCATGTCGCCGCGTCATCGTCGTGGCGACGGCGCGACACGTCACCGCGGATGGATTCCGCACGGGTTTCGATCTGATGGTGAGTACAGCCATCAGATCCAAATCCGCCAGAGGATTTATCCGCTGGAAACGGTCCGGCGGACCGTTTCCAGCGGATATCCTCTGGTGTGTACGGGGCCTGACAGCGTAATGAATGTGCTTTTTCGTCATTTTAGCCCACACACAATCATTTTTTACAACCCGAAAAACGAAATCGTTTAAAATAGGGTTGTCCCAATACCGAGCAAATGCTCCCGATGCCTTATCCGATACCTGGGAGAGAGAGAGGCAGCGTGTAATGCCTGTGTCCCTGTATAATGCTCAGACGGCGGCCATCCAGTGTATAAAAGCCGCGCCTCCTCTTCGTCTATGATAGGGGAACACTCCCAGCAAGTGAGACAGTGAGTGTTCTGCCTATCACGGACACCCTGTCATCCTCATCCCATGGACGAGGATGAGAGGATGTCCGTGATAGGCGGAAAAAAACAAAAAACTCATTGCTGGGAAACTTAGTTCCCCTATCACGGACGAGGATGAAGAGGAGGCGTGGCTTTTGTACACTGGATGGCTGCCTTCTGAGCATTATACAGGGACACAGGCATTATCGGATCAGGCAATCGCCTTATTCATGTAGTTTAAATTAACAATCTGTACTGTCTGTAACCACCAATGAATCAGTCCATGTTCTCTCACACAAGTTTTTTTGATTATTATATCACAGTAGAGCACAACTGCTTGTATGACGTATGCCAACAAGTGCACTTTATTCATCACAGATGTCACATTTCCTTTGATTGTGTGCAGATAGGGCATTAGATGAGTGCTGCTAAGTACGATGTTTTCAAACCTCTTTGTATTCTAACTCCAATCAGCCAAACATTTGTCATGCTAGGTGTTGGACCACCATATTACTTCCTTTTTCTCTATCCTGCTATTAGGGGTGCAGACTGGCTGGTATCTTTTATCAAAGGACTTCTAAACTAAGACAACAGGTTTAAGGGCTTAATTGATCAACCAGCAATCCACCTAATCCTTTTAATTTCAGTGCCGTTTGTCAGTGCCAGCCATCAATGCGTCACTGTCACATGACATTAAAAAAAGTATCTGTATTCGGTATCGGCGAGTACTTGAAAAAAAGTATCGGTACTTGTACTCGGTCTTAAAAAAGTGGTATCGGGACAACCCTATTTACAATGTTTCAGGTCTGATAAGACCCCTGATATCTCACCAAAGCCCTCCCAACAGGGCTGAATGTAAAAAAAAAATTGCAATAAATAATTAAAAAATTAAAATGTAAATAATAATAATAAAAAAAAACACACAGGCCCGGATTCAGATACATTGGTGTATCTATCGGCGGGCATAATGTATCTCAGATACGTTACGCCGCCGTAAATTAGGGCGCAAGTTCCGTATTCAGAAAGAACTTGCGCTCTAAGTTACGTCGCCGTAACGTATGTGGTCCGGCGTAAGCCCGCCTAATTCAAATGTGGATGATGTGGGCGTGTTTTATCTAAATTACATGTGACCCCACGTATTTGACGTTTTTTACGAACGGCGCATGCGCTGTTCGTGAAAGAATCCCAGTGCGCATGCTCGAAATTACGCCGCAAATCGTCAATGCTTTAGACGTGAACGTAACTTACGTACAGCCCTATTCGTGAACGACTTACGCAAACAACGTAAAATTTTCATAATTCGACGCGGGAACGACGTCCATACTTAACATAGGATACGCCTCATATAGCAGGGGTAACTTTACGCCGGAAAAAGCCTAATGTAAACGACGTAAAAAAAATGCGCCGGGCGGACTTGCGTTTCTGAATTGGCATATCTACCTAATTAGATTATCCCTAAATCTACGGAAGCGCCACCTAGTGGCCAGCGTAAATATGCAGCCCAAGATACGACGGTGTAAGACACTTACGCCGGTCAGATCTTAGGGAAATCTATGCATAACTGATTCTATACGCCGTCGCAACTCAGAGTTACGACGGCGTATCTGGAGATACGCCGTCGTAACTGCTCTCTGAATCTGGGCCACTGACACTACCCCACCCCCCCACCCCCCCCCCCCCCCACTAAAAAAAAAAAAAGTAAAAAAAAAAAAAAATAATTGTAAAAAAACATTATTGTGTACAAAAAAAATACCGCCACTGTCACATGACATTAAAAAAAAAAGTATCGGTATTCAGTATCGGCGCTTGTACTCGGTCTCAAAAAAGTGGTATCGGGACAACCCTAGTATTCGGTATCGGCGAGTACATGAAAAAAAGTATCGGTACTTGTACTCGGTCCTAAAAAAGTGGTATCGGGACAACCCTAAACTCCTCCTTTATTCTCCTCTTCTCAAGAGTGCATACATTTAGTTCTTCTAATCTTTCCTCATAGCGGAGCTCCTCCATGCCTCTTATCAGTTTGGTTGCCCTTCTCTGCACTTTCTCCAGTTCCCCGATATCCTTTTTGAGAACTGGAGCCCAAAACTGAACTGCAAAAGAAGCCTTGCAAGGGACATTTCATAGAATACAGAATACTGTACATAATAATTATTAAATGCAATTGCAATGTTGAATGAGTAATTAATCACTTCAGCCCCGGACCATTTGGCTGGCCAAAGACCAAAGCGCTTTTAGCGATTCGACACTGCGTCGCTTTAACAGACAATTGCGCAGTCGTGCGACGTGGCACCCAAACAAAATTGACGTCCTTTTTCCCCCCACAAATAGAGCTTTCTTTTGGTGGTATTTGATCACCTCTGCGGTTTTTATTTTTTGCGCTATAAACAAAAAAAACATAAATTTAGAAAAAAATGCAATATTTTTTACTTTTTGCTATAATAAATATCCCCCCAATATATATATATATATATATATATATATATAAAAAAAAATTTCCTCAGTTTAGGCCGATACATTCTTCTAAATGCAAAGTGTTTATTGATTGGTTTGCGCAAAAGTTATAGCATCTAAAAAATAGGCGATAGTTTTATGGCATTTTTATTAATATTTGTTTTACTAGCAATGGCGGCGATCATCGATTTTTATTGTGACTGTGACATCACGGCGGACACATCAGACACTTTTGGTGCTATTTTGGGACCATTCACATTTACACAGCGACCAGTGCTATAAATATGCACTTATTACTGTGTAAATGTGACTGGCAGTAAAGGGGTTAACCAGGAGGGGCGCTGAAGAGGTTAAGCGTGTCCTAGGGATGTGTTCTAACTGTAGGGAGGATGGGCTATGTGTGACATGACACTGATCACTGCTCCCGATTACAGGGAGCTGTGATCAGTGTCCTGTCACTAGGAAGAATAGGGAAATGCTTGTTTACATTAGCATTTCCCCATTGTTCCTCTCTGGGACCTGCAATCACACTCACGGAGCTCGCAGCGCGCACGCACCCACAATGCCGCTTCTTAAAGGCGACGTACAGGTACATTCATCTGCCTGTATGTACCATTCTGCCGACGTATATCGGCGTGAGCCGGTCGTTAACCGGTTAAAGATCTGCATACATAGTCTCTTTAATGGCTGTCCCAAGAAAAAGAGTTAATATGTTGTTTGTATAGTAGTGCAGCATTTCTACAGAAAACATCAAGATTCAGCTTTTCCGTCAAATACATTTTGATTGGTTGATATGGGTTAAACAAGTTTGCATTGCTAGTTTGAATATACACGATTATTTGTAGTAAAAAAGTTTGTTGTGAGTGGGCTGTGCTCACCGCATGGTAAAAAAAGCTTTAGGATGTCAAATATCACTGATCACAGTGGACAGTACACGCTGGTTGCATTGTATTTCGCAAACACGTTTTAGTATAACAATTTCTACTAAACAAGTACTCAAGTGCTAAAGGATACACTCCTAATTGTCCAAAGTTCCTTCATATGCTCCAATAAGACTGCAATTAGATAAGAGTGTTGACCTTGCAGCTCTCTCAAGACAGGGATGTTTTAAAAAAAGAGACAACCAGCTGTGTTTATGTGCTGTTTTTTATGTACATTGTGAGTATTTGAAGTATTTTAACAATAAAGTTCATTAAAGAGTCTTCACAAAGCCAGAACCTTGGTTTGAGAGTAACTTGGTTTGAGAGCGTTTTGCAAGACAAGCAACATTTTTAAATAAATTTTGACTTGATAAACAAGTGATATCTTGAAATACAAGTAGCGTCATTTCACAACATAGTATAAAAGAGGAGACAGGCGCCCCTAAAGCCTCGTACACACGATCGGCGTAGGACTTTTGTCCGAAGGGGCGTTGGCCGTGAACTTGTCTTGCATACAAAACGGCAAAGAATTGTCGTCCAGCAAACACAAAACTATGTGTTTTTTCAGCTCTTTAGCACCACCCTTTGGGTATCTTCTGCTAATGTTGTCTTATGGTTAGCATTGCTTCTGAGCATGCGTGTTTGTACTTTGGATTTTTTCCAACGGTTGGAAAATCCGACAAGACACATTTGTTGTCGGAAAATTTTAAAGCATGCTATCCAACATTTGTTGTCGGAAATTCCAACAACAATTGTCCGATGGAGCATACAAACAGTCAAATTATCTGACAACATCCTGCCATCACACAATTCCCGGCGGAAAATCAAATTGTGTGTACGAGGCTTTATAGTGTAGCAATATGGTTACATTTAATAAAGGTACAACATTAAGAGCCGGTTCACACTGGGGCGGCACGACTTCGGGGGCGACTCGGCAAGGCGTCCTGAAGACGACTTCAGGGGTGACTTGCAAAATGACTTCTGTATAGAAGTCAATGCAAGTCGCCCCCGAAGTTGTACAAGAACCTTTTTCTAAGTCGGAGCAATTTGCTTCGCTCCTATTTGAACGGTTCTATTGAATAGAATGGGACGCCACTTGTCAGGCGGCTGAGTTACTGCTTGACGAGTCGCCCCAGTGTGAACCGGCTTTTAAGCTGCATTCACACCTGAGCGATTTCAGCTTGTAAAACGCTCATCTCAAAACTTCCAAAATGCCCAACAAGCAAAATCTCATTCCCCTGTTCACATCTGATGCCGCGTACACACGATCATTTTTCGTGTTGTAAAAAACAACGTTACCCGATCATTAAAGCGGTTGTATAGGCAAACATTTTTTTTCCTGGCACCTGTAAAGGAAAAAGCATAATGAGCTAGTATGCACCGCATACTAGCTCATTATGAAATACTTACCTCGGAACGAGGCGTCGTTACTGCTGCCGGCTGCTGACATTTCCCCTCGGCGTGTCTTCTGGGTATCGGGGCTCCAGCGCTGTGAGTGGCTGCGCGCGGGAGACTTCTGTCCGGCAAGGTCCAGCGGCTGCCGGGCCTTAAGCCGAACATCCCCTGTGCGCATGCCCTGCTGCATTCAGCGGCTAGTTGCGAGGGAGATATTTATTTTACCTACAGGTAAGCCTTATTATAGGCTTACCTGTAGGTAAAAGTAAAAAAAACCCTATACAACTACTTTAAAGCGGCCTTGCATACACACGATCGTGAAAAAAAAATGTTCTAGCAAAGCGCGGTAATGTACAACACGCACGACGGCACTATAAAGGGGAAGTTCCATTCGGATGACGTCACCCTTTGGCCTGATTTTGTGTTAGTAAAAGACGCGCTTTTCTGTCTGTTACAGCGTGATTAATGTGCTTACTCCATTACGAACGGTAGTTTTACCAGAACAAGCGCTCCCGTCTCATAACTTGCTTCTGAGCATGCGCGGATTTTTCACGTCATTTAAGCCCACACACGACCATTTTTTAGAACCCGAAAAACGACAACGTTAAAAACATTGTTAAAAAATAGAGCACGTTCAAATTAATTTTTTGCCCGTTTTTCAGAACCCGAAAAATGCTCTGAAGCCCAAACACAATAGTTTTTAATGACATTAAAAAAAAACTTCATTTTTTAGAACCCGAAAAATGATCGTGTGTACGCGGCATGAGCGTTCTGTCGCCTGAAGCAAAATACGCATCCTATTACATTTCTATAATCTTTTTATATGGATTATAAACTGAAAGATCTATGAATAAATGGTTGTGGAACAAATTATGTGAGTTTCCATTATTTCTTATGAGGAAATTCACTTTGATATACAAGTGCTTTGGATTACAATCATGTTTCTGGAGCGAATCATGCTCGCAATTTAAGGTTTTACTGTGCTTAGCACATCCATTTTAGTGCATGGTTTCTGGGATGTCTGTGATAAATTCAAGTCTATATTGTGATTACCTAGCTGAGGTCTGCTTTTGAGAAATGGTTAGTGCAGGTCCTTGAGCAAAGGGAGTTGCACACCACAAACAGTTTTTCAGCTGTTACATCATTCAACGCCATCCTTTTGTACTGTGACAGGCAAAGCTTATTTATGTTTTTGAGACTCGTCTGTTATGCCATAAGAAGACTAAAATAAAATATAACAAAACATTTTTGTTTAGTTTTGGACAGGGCTATTAATTTTTTTTATTGCCGTCAGAGTCATCACTAGGTAGATTCACCCTTTTTTTTTTCCTGTTTATCATTGTCCCCGATACATAAAGTGATGGGAAGTTATAACAAAAGGCGAGGAGAAATCCCCCAATGGAGATACCTGTTCCTGTAACAAATGTCTAATGGTAGTTTACACGAATGCCCTGCAGTAACATGCATGTTGTTAGCATGCAAGTTACCACAATGTGTGGTAACATACGTAATCAGTATGCTGGGGTGCTATTTAAAATGAATGAAGGCACTAAGTCAAAACACCTACATTGTAGTGCATGAAGTTTCGGTGTTGTTTTTGATTCAGTTAGCTGCCCTAACACAATGCACGTTATTGTAAAACATAATGCATAATACCACACAATTGTACCAGCCTAAAGCCCCATGCACACGAGACGCTGGTAAACGCGTGTTCAGAGGCATTTGGACAGCTTTTTCAACTGCCCCTGAACACATTCAATGTTATTCTATGTGTCTATGCACACAGTCACGTTTTTCTACGTTTTTCGGCAGTTGCGTTTATGCTCGTTTTTTCAGAAGCAAAAAAATGGGTTCAGACGCAAAAGTTTTTGCGTTTCAGACGCAAAACGCGGTAAAACGCGATTTCGTTTATAGGCGTTTTTAAAGGTGACCTATTTTTTTACATTAGAAATCTCAAAAATGATGGCGAATGATGAAAAACCATTAAAAAACTGTAATGCTTGCATTGCATTGTGGACAATCCACAACTTGTGGCAGGTGACGTGGCCAGTGGACAATTCACAACTTGTGGCAGGTGACATGGCCAGGTGACGTAGCAAGTGGACAACCCACAACTTGTGGTAGGTGATGTGGCAGGTGACGTGGACAATCCACAACTTGTGGCAGGTGACGTGGCCAGGTCATGTGGCAAGTGGACAATCCACAACTTGTGGCAGGTGACGTGGCAAGTAACATGGCCAGGTGATGTGGCAAGTGAACAATCCACAACTTGTGGCAGGTGACGTGTTCACATCACCTGGAACGTCACCTGGCCACAAGTTGTGGTCAGGTGACATGGCAAGTGGACAATCTGCAACTTGTGGCAATTGACGTGGCAAGTGGACAATCCACAACTTGTGGCAGGTGACGTGGCCAGATGACATTGCCAGGTGATGTGGCCAGTGAACAATCCACAACTTGTGGCCAGGTGACACGGCCAGGTGACGTGGCCAGTGGACAATCCACAACTTGTGGCAGGTGACATGGCCAGGTGACATAGCAGGTGACGTGGCCAGGTGACATGACAGGTGACGTGGCCAGTGGACAATCCACAACTTGTGGCAGGTGACATGGCCAGGTGACATAGCAGGTGACGTGGCCAGGTGACATGACAGGTGACGTGGCCAGTGGACAATCCACAACTTGTGGCAGGTGACGTGGCCAGGTGATTTGGCAAGTGGATAATCCACTTGTGGCATGTGACGTGGCAAGTGGACAATCCACAACTTGTGGCAGGTGTCGTGGTCAGGTGACGTGGCAAGTGGACAATCCACAACTTGTGGCAGGTGACGTGGCCAGTGGACAATCCACAACTTGTGGCAGGTGACGTGGCCAGTGGACAATCCACAACTTGTGGCAGGTGACGTGGCCAGGTGATTTGGCAAGTGGATAATCCACTTGTGGCATGTGACGTGGCAAGTGGACAATCCGCAACTTGTGGCAGGTGTCGTGGTCAGGTGACGTGGCAAGTGGACAATCCACAACTTGTGGCAGGTGACGTGGCCAGTGGACAATCCACAACTTGTGGCAGGTGATGTGGCCAGTTGACATGGCAGGTGACGTGGCCAGTGGACAATCCACAACTTGTGGCAGGTGAGGTGGCAGGTGACGTGGCCAGGTGACAAGGCCAGGGGACAATCCACAACTTGTGGCAGGTGACGTGGCCAGGTGACATGGCAGGTGACGTGGCCAGGTGACAATCCACAACTTGTGGCAGGTGGCGTAGCCAGGTAACGTGGCAGATGACGTGGCAAGTGGAGAATTCACAACTTGTGGCAGGTGACGTGGCAAGTGGACAATCCGCAGCTTGTGGCAGGTGATGTGGCAAGTGACACGCTAAATACAAGATATTCGCGGCAAAACGGGCGTTTTAAACAACCGTTTTTGCGTTTGAAATAGTGTGTTTAGATGAGTTTGCATCTGCGTCTCGTGTGCATGGGGCCTAAGGCTCGATTCACAATAATGCATTTTTTTTTATGCTTTTTGTAGTAAAGCATTTCTTTTTTTTAACATGGGTTCCTATGGAACACGTTCACATCAATGTATTTTTGTGCTTCTCCGTTTTTGGAAAGACTCTTTTGCCACAAAATGCAGCGTTTTGTGTGTATAGACTTCAATGGACCCGCATCTAAAACACAAGTATTGCGTTTTTACCATAGTTTTGCTGAGATTTGCGTTTTGTGTGTTTTTTTGGGGGGGGGGGGCTTTATAGTAAATGAGTCATCAGCTGACAGCTGAATTAAAGAAAAAAAATTGGCGTCAATTTTTTTTAACGAAAAAACGGCGTGGGTCCCCCCCCCAAAAACCATACCAGACCCAGATCCCGCCCCCCCCCCATGTGAATGAACTTTATTAAAAATGTCTTCTTCTTCCTCCTGTCTTCTTCTCCCCCCCCGCTTCTTCTTCCTCTGGTCTTTAGAACTGCAAGCGATACACAAGGTGCCGTGAAGAGGCCTAACTAAACCCGTTTCGCAGACTGTAGGGCAGGTTAATTTGGTCGGTTGGTGATTTGGAATGTTGTGTTTTTGGCTTTTATAGATGTAAATCGAGCCTAATGCCGCGTACACACGATCATTTTTCGTCCTAAAAAATCGTTTTTCGGCATGTAGAAAAAACAAAGTTTTTCCAACTTCATCATTAAAACGACATTGCCCACACACCATTGTTTAATAAAAAATGATCTAGCAAAACGCGGTGACGTACAACGGCACTATAAAGGGGAAGTTCCATGCGGATGACGCCACCCTTTGGGCTGCTTTAGCTGATTTCGTGTTAGTAAAAGACGATTCGCGCTTTTCTGTCTGTTAAAGCATGATGAATGTGCTTACTCCATTATGAACTGTAGTTTTACCAGAACGAGCGCTCCTGTCTCATAACTTGCTTCTGAGCATGCGCGGGTTTTTAACGTCGTTTTAGTCCACACACGATCATTTTTTCCAACCGGAAAAACGACATTGTTTAAAACGTCGTAAAAAAATGCAGCATGCTCGAAAAAAAAAATTGCTGTTTTTCAGAAGCCGAAAAATTATGTGAAGCCCACACACGATCATTTTAAATGACATTTTTTTAAAACAACGTTTTTTTCATGCCGAAAAATGATCGTGTGTACCCGGCATAAGACCTCTTAAAGTGGAGTTCCACCTGCAAAAGAAAAATACTGCAGCTGCTTACTTTTAAAATAAGGACACTTACCTATCCAGGGCGCCCATGATGTCCTCACCCAACCCGTCCCTCGGCTCCGTGTGGAGGCACCAGCATCTTCAGTTAGGGAATCAGGAAGTGAAGCCTTCACAGCCTGTTTCCTACTGTGCATGCGTGACTTGCGCTGTGCATTCTGAATGCTCCCTGCTGTTTTCTGGGACCTGTGTGTCCTGTGCTATCTTCAGATAGCGGGGGGAGGAGGGACCGAACATGGCGTAGTTCGCCGCGGAATATGCGGCGCTCTTTCGCCAGAAGTGGGAGCAAATACCTGGATTACACAGGTATCTGTCCCCACCCCCCCTGACAGGTGCCAAATGTGATACCGGAGGGGGGAGGAACCGGATCAGCGAAAGTTCCATTTCCGGGTGGAACTCTGCTTTAACTTAGTGATACTTTCTGTTTTGTATTTACCAGTAAGTGAAGGGAAATCTTTCCAATTGGACAGAGGCGTTAAAAAACGCATCTAGTCAAAACTACAAAAATGTTTTGCCTTTGAATGAATGAACTGTGTGGGCAATTTTACTAACGCCTACACCAAGAGCAAAGAAAAAAAATGCTCACCTGTTCACACTGATGCGCTGTGAATTTGGTACGTTTTTTGTCCATTCTGAGGTGCAAATTTTACCGTGATTTTAATGCAAATTTCAGGAGTGGGACATAGCTGTGATTAATGTTCTAGCCAATTAAATCATAGTGTAAGAAAAAATCTTCCTGTGTACTTCCTGGTTTTTGTGGAGAGTAGTGTGGTGGAATTCGCACATATGTGAACCATCATTGCGATTCCAGAAGGATTTAGGCCGGGTTCACGCTGGTCCGACAAATGCTCCGGCATTGGGAGCTCATGTCGCATTACGTGTGAAAATCAATGTTTCCCTATCGGACCGACTTTGAAAATGCTCCCTGTACTACTTTGGTCTGACTTTGATCCTACTTCACTCCATTGAATATCATTGAAGTCGGATCAAAGTCGGAACACCGTCTTGCATGATCCGACTTTGGCATGCGACTTGTGCTCTGCTGATCTTGAGGGGGAAATCCACACCAAATTTTAAATAAAAAACTGGCATGGCTTCCCCCTTTCAAGAGCATACCAGGCCCTTGGGTCTGGTACGGATTTAAAGGGGAACCCCTACGCCAAAAAAACAGCGCGGAGATGAGACCCCCGGAGTCGGAAGAAGACCCCCGGACCTGCCCAATAAATTACTTTAAAAACCTGTGTAGTGTTTTTTTTTTTTTTCTTGACACTTTTCTCCCAGGTGAATGGGTAGGGGTTCGATGTACCCCATACTCATTCACATAGGGCGGGGGGCCGGTATCTGAGGCCCCCTTGTTAAAGGGGGCTCCCAGATTCCGATAAGCCCCCCCGCCCGCAGACCCCGACAACCAACGGCCAGGGTTGTTGGGAAGAGGCCCTTGTCCCCATCAATGACCGTCATTGAAAACAATGACTTGAGGGATGACATGCAAATTCAAAGTGTTTTTGACGCTTCGCATTCGTTATGAACTCGCACAAGTGTGAACCGGCCCTAAAGAGATTATTTCCAGCGAACCTCTGGCAAATGTCAGCTTCTAAGCTTTTTACAAATATGGAAATAGACTGTTTTTAACAGCAAATTTGCAGAACTGTATAAACACAATACCAACTTGCGTTGCTCCTGTACTTACCCCTAAGAAAAGTAACACTATTAGAAGTGACACAAACTAAAAGCCTTAATCAAAGATTTAGTCCATCCAGAGGTGTATTCTGTAGTTTTCAGTAAATACTAGAGATGTAAACCACCTGAGAGTTCCCAATATCTTTCAGAGACTGCAGCAAGATAATGCTTAATTTTTCAGGTCCGGGTATGTACCATGGGTTTTAATAGGGAGTCCCAATCCTTTATTGGCTTTTTCATTCCTCTGTTGAACCCTATTTGCATTCCATAATTCTTGTTGTAATAGTTACCTTCATAAAAAGTGATTACACTAATGTATAAGAAAATAACAATCAGTTATACTCCAAACACGTCTATACTACAGGGTTCACATAGAAAACCGGATATTTTAGAACTCCTAAGTCAGGTATCCATAATGATAATATCATATTTTCGGTTTCTAACCAATTGTCATTTCATTTTATTTAGGGTTGTCCCGATACCAGTATCGGTATCGGGACCGATACTGAGCATTTGCGGGAGTACTTGTACTCCCGCAAATGCCCCCGATGCCAGATCCGATACTACCCCCCCCCCCGCCGCCATCGCCGCAACGCCGCCGCCTAGTTATTCAGCGTGCGGAGAACATTACAGCTTTCATTTGAATAGCTGTCTGTTCCCCGCCGCGCCGCGTATAGACACTCCCCCTTGCTCGGGATTGGACGGGTGATCTGTCTATCAAAGTGCAGATCACCCGTCCAATCCCGAGTAAGGGGGAGTGTCTATACGCGGCGCGGCGGGGAACACATAGCTATTTAAATGAAAGCTGTAATGTTCCCCGCACGCTGATTAGCTAGGCGGCGGCATCTAGGTATGGGGAGACATGGCTGCATATGTGATGGGACATGGCTGCATATGTGATGGGACATGGCTGCATATGTGGGGGGACATGGCTGCATATGTGGGGGGACATGGCTGCATCTGTGGGGGACATGGCTGCATCTGTGGGGGACATGGCTGCATCTGTGGGGGACATGGCTGCATTTGGGGACACATTTAAAAAAAGTATCGGTATTCGGTATCGGCGAGTACTTGAAAAAAAAGTATCGGTACTTGTACTCGGTCCTAAAAAAGTGGTATCGGGACAACCCTAATTTTATTCAATAACATTTTGGTTGACAGATTGCAAACCCTGTCACCTGGAAACATAGATGTAAAGGACATTTTGGATAGAGCAATGAGGGTTTAAACCCCTATAATTATTTGAATTCATCTATGTCCCATTGGGGGGATTTCCCTTCATGTTATGTACCATAGCCAAAACATGAAGTGAGAGGAAATCCCTTCAAAGTTGTCACCATGATCACCAGTTCCCCTTTATAACTGTTCTGAGGACAACCCAAAGTGTGTTTTTTTTTTTTTTTTTTTACTTTCACTTCAGTGATAACAGTAAACGGAACAAACAGAGAGGTTGGATCTACCTAACACAGACAGCAACACATTTCTGACAGGTGTTCTAATCCCTCTCCACTCTATCCACAACTAAAAAAAAGTTTTGCTTTTAGTTATACTTTGAGGAAATTACCACTGAAGTATCATAGTTACATAGTCTATAAGGTTAAAAAAAAGACACCCGTAAATCCAGTTCAACCTATGTTGTACGTTTAATAAACCGTGATAAGCCAAGATCATGATGATCACGGCTTATCACAGAGCATTGCCGGTTTAATAAACTGAGATGAGGAGCAGAGAACACATTCTCCACTTCCCATCACAGCACATGGATGTTTTGTCACAAACTGAGATCTAAAGATTTCACAGCTCTTCCACTGAAATATCTCCCTTCCAGATTCACCAGCTCAGAGGTGGAGAATCTGGGAGATAAGCTGCTGTGATAAGAGGAAGAAGGCTTATTCTAAGGTAACCGGTGCTATTGAAATTTAAGGGGTAATCAGAGTGTAAGTGACTCTGATTCCAATTGCAACCAATTGATTAGAGTCTCTGTTTCAGCTTGGCTGTGCTGTGGGCTCATTCTATGGTGCTGGGGTGTTCTTCCACCCTGGTGCGGTAGGTGGCAGCAGTGGAGCTGAGGTTTTGGGCCTCGCTGGGCATGCTGGGAGAGAGTACTTATGAAGCAGACGTCATTTTGTGTGGTCTTCTTTAGGGTGGCCACCTCACGGCGCTCCGGCGTTATGGCCTACCTGGCCAGAGTGTGCGCGCTATGCTGTGTTCCTGGTGTTGGGCCTAAGTTGGTCCGGAGCATTTGAGCAGGACAGGGACCCAGTGGTCGACTGGGTTCCCACTTCGAAGATCCCAAGCAAGTTTTGCTGTTCGGTGGGGAGTCCATCTGAAGAGCGCCAATGAGAGGCTGGCGGTCCAACAGGATTCTAACGAACCACCGGGGATCGAGGTGACTGGACACTGAAGGATTGACTTCTCTTTCAGTCGGTGCCTGTGGCGACGTTAAGAAAAGAGGATCCAGGCGTAACTATACTTAGGAGGGTTATCTGCGCATTCGGATATTCATTTAAAAGGGCCTGTGGCAGAGGTTCCATTCTGACATTCAACTAAAAAGGGTCTGTGGCAGAGACTTTGTTCTGAAGAGATTCGAGCGGTATTCCGGCTGCTAGGTCAGTGAGAGAGACCTATCCGGGCACGCTAAACCCACTCAGGCAGGAGTGGTGTAAGAAAAGCTGCTATGCATAGGAACAGGACTGTTCCAAGTACTAAGCCTGAATCTGCTATAAAAATGCACTGACTACTGTGAAACTGACAATGGCAGTGAAGGGGTTAACCACTAGGTGGCGCTAAGGGGTTAAGTGTGCCCTAAGGGAGTGATTCTTACTGTAGGGGGGCGTGGCTGTAGGCGTGACGTCACTGATCGTCGTTCCCTATATCAGGGAACAGACAATCAGTGTCACTGCCACAGAGAAGAACAGGGAAGGTGTGTTTACACACACCTCTCCCTGTTATTCAGCTCCTGTGACCCGATCGGCTGGGCTCTTAAAGGCGATGTACAGCCGTGCCATTCTGCCAACGTATATTGGCGTTAGGCGGTCCTTAAGTGGTTACGTTTCTCTAGTCTCTTTTGTACCTGGTTTTTAGTCAACCACAAAGGTACGTTCGGTGAAACATCATTAATATTACTGGTAAGACTATCAAACCTGTTTATGACCAGCTTCCCATGTTCATCTGTTATGGAGCCTATCAGTTCCTTCATAACCTTTATACTGTTAATATATTTGAAAACAATTTTGGGATTTTTTTTGCCGAACATATCCCTTCTACGTATTTTTTAAAGGCTTGTTTGTTGTTTGCTGCTTTTTACAAACAATAATTCAGTGACTGATGAACTTGTTTTTAATTAATTTTTAAAACAACCCGACTTGCCTTGTGTGATTTTTGTTGCAAATATTTGGTCCCATTGAATGTCATACAGTAAAGATCACAGCTTATTACCCACTTGAGCTCCAGAAGGCTTTACCCCTTTCATGACCAGAGCATTTTTTGCTACTCAGCACTGTGCTATTTTAAAATTAATATGCAACACTGTACCCAAATAACATTTTATATCGTTTTTAAACAAAAATAGAGCTTTCTTTTGGTGGTATTTGATGAAAACTCTGTTGTTTATTTTTATTTTTTTATTATATAAACTAAAAAAGACAGAATATTTTGAAAAAAACAACAAAATGTTCTACTTTTTGTTATAAAACAAATCAAATAAAATCAAACTTCTTCATATATTTAGACCAAAATGTATTCTGCTACATGTCTTTGGTAAAAAAAATAAAAATAAAAAAAAAATCCCAATAAGTGTATGAATTGATTTGCACGAAATTCATAGCATCTACAAGCTATGGTATTGTGAGATTGGGGGATCAGACTTCAAGGGTAGATGCGTTTTTTCAGTGAGACGCCAATCCAATGCTGAGTTTTTAAGGGCTGGTAGCCCACTTTTATTTAAAAGTAAAGTTCAAAGAAAACAAAAGTAGCCCAATAATTCAGCCTCCCGGCCTTCACATTTGCCATCTGGCTGTTCAGGCCTTTAACTTAGGCCCCACGTTCTGCTCCTCAGAACTACCAGCTTCTTAGCCATAAGCACACGTCTAGCTTACGTCCTGCTGCAGCTAAGCACACACCTAGCTTATCTCTTGCTGCTCCAACAGTCATCACCTCTGCCTCCTGCAGAGATGCATCCACTCTGTGACTTCTCTCACAGAGCTTTTGGGAGTCACCTGACTCCTTAGCACAGACCTTCTGTCTGTGGGGTGGGGCCCTGAATGCTGCTCAGATCAGCCTTTAAAAACCCAAAACACAGCTGACCAATTAATATGTGTTTCTTTACAGAATCTGGCGTAAAACAGCAATTTCTCACCCAGCACAAGGTCCTATCCTCACAGTATATACATTTGAAAATCGATCAGTCCTGTTGTACTGATGACCATTTCATTTCTTGAGGCCCCAAAATGCCATGATAGTACAAATAAGCACCCCAAATGTCCCCTTTTTGGAAAGCAGACAGTCTAAGGTGTTTAGTAAAGGCATGGCAAGTTTTTTGAAGTTGTAATTTTTCATAACAATATTTTGGAAAATTAAAGGGGTTGTAAAGGTAAAAAGAATGTCCCCTAAATAGCTTCCTTTACCTTAGTGCAGTCCTCCTTCACTTACCTCATCCTTCGATTTTGCTTTTAAATGTCCTTATTTCTTTTGAGAAATCCTCACTTCCTGTTCTTCTGTCTGTAACTCCACACAGTAATGCAAGGCTTTCTCCCTGATGTGGAGAAAACCTCTTGAGGGGGCGAGCAGGCAAGTCAGGACACTCTCTAGTTTGCAGATAGAAAAGGGAGCTGTGTGTTAGTGGGCATCCTGACACTCCTGCTCGCCCCCTCCCCCCACAATTCGTTTTTTTTTCCACAATGATTTTTTTCAATATACTGCCAACAGTGCAGTACAGCGTCATCATATGACAACATTGTGACACTGTACTATTCTAATGGGGATTATTATTTTTGTTTTGCACTGTTATTGCTTGCAGTGATGTTCACTGTATAAACAGTAGTTTTGGTAAACCCATTCATGAACAGCTTACTTATAGTAGTGATCTGTGATTGGCTACAGCTAATAATATGGTACAGGTAGCCAGGTACCATGTGATTGCTGTGGACCAATCACATATGCAAATGCTGTTCATTAATTGAAAGCCATTCATGACAGGTTGCTTACATGTAACCTATCATAGTAATCACATGATACCCAGTTACCGGTAACAGTAATAACAGTAATCCACTGTGTCCAGTGGACACATCGATCACAGGAGGAACGCACTGCATGCTCCTAACCCGGAAGAGGCACAATCACGTTTATATACATGACTCAGCCTGCCCATGCCGCCCCTCTACAGTAAATGTACTGTGACAGGTAGACAAGTAGTTAATATGAACTTATTTGAAATTTAGAATTCTTGTCTTACCAACATGCATCTCTTTCCTCTAACTTATGGCAAATGTGATAAAAAAAACATTGCAGCATTTCTACATCACACACCTCAGACCTTTTGATTAGGGGGCTGGGGTTTTGCAGGAGTAATGAGGTAGAATAGAGGGCACTGCAAAGGCTGGGTGTACTATAGTACATTTCTAGGGGTACTGTGAGGGGCTGAAGGCATTATGGGTGGCTGGGGATTATTTTAGGGGGTTGGAAAGCCATATGGGAACTGGGGGTTCTTAG